>NW_027185389.1:3476656-3656656 GCF_022577435.1 Embiotoca jacksoni
GTCCCGACCTTCGCTTTCACACCTGGAAGAAAACGTACACGACGTAAATACACGAGACGTTCGAACTCTCTGAAACATGCAGCGTGACGTGAATCTGATGTCATAAATGTCTTAACAGGTGTTTGAATATGGACAAAACAAACACATTCTGTCTCATTGAAATTTTATTCTGTGTAAATGAAATGGTGAAACATACGACGATCTGCTACCATTCAATTACATTAAAACTAAGAGTCAGTGATGTCATCGTTGGTTCATGAACGTTATGAATCCTCCATTTCAGATTCTGTCCGTCACCATCTTTACTAGTTCGAAATGGTTCGGAGCAGGAAGTGACCATATTTGGACGAGCAGGGGGAGGAGCTAGCGGTGGATCTGACCGATCTGATTGGAAACCTGACGATACTACGTCCCGCCCACCGATAGCTGTAACCTGACTGCACCACAGGCCTGTCAATCAAACAGACACGCCCCCAAAAACAGGTCTTCTTGAATCTTCTTTTCTAATGAATGAGGGATTATTTTCAGATGGACCTCCAGAAAACTAATAAGAAGGAGTGACTTTAGCTAACAACACCGAGATAACTGATGGACACATTTTATTCACTTTGGATTTGATGAGAGAAGTTGAATGGGAGTCTATGGAGCCGGAGGCTTTTTGGAGCCGACCTCTAGTGGCACTCGCTGGTATTGCAGCTGAAGACACTTCTGGATCAGAACCATTTTACAGACCTGAAGCTACGAACTCTTTTAGAAACAGTCTGTGAACTCTTGTATGATGGTTTGCTGCATTTCTCTCAAATCTTTTTTAAAGTTTTGTTTTGTAATTGAATATTGTTGGATTATGGTTTTAAAAACTTTTCTGCGTCCTTTTGAAGCTGTTTCACAAGTTATAAAGTTAGGTAATGAATACTGACCAAAAAAAAACATATTTTGACACCAGTCCTATGAAGGAGGCGGAGCCAGGTTAGGTGATGTAGGACCTCGTTAAAGGTCCTGTCTTTTTGCGGCTTATTTCCCAATTAATTATGATTATTTTCCTCCTCCTCACCAGGCAGGCTGTTGCTGATCAGCTCCAGGTAATTCTCCATCGTCGTCAGCACTCTGTAGCCGGCACAGTTGATGGTTCCTTTGGGATGGAGGCGTCTGTCGTGGGACTGTTCGTTAGGACATGGGAGCAGAGTTAACGAGCGAGGCGGCGAAATCGAACCGGCGTCGCGTAAAACCGACACGGAAACGAGACACGCACCGATTTGTTGTCGTAGCAGTTGATGTTGTAGGAGTCGGGCACGAACAGGAAGCGGTTCCTCCACTTCCTGTTCTCCTCCAGGTACTGGAAGAGCGAGCCGGAGAAGATGGACTTGTTCTCCAGAGGGACCTATGGGAGACGTTCACATCTCAGATTAATCCTTCTTTATCCTCAAACAGAGTCAGCATCGTCTTCCTCAAGAGACACCTGCGCAATAAACCAGGCTGTGTGTGTGTGTGTGTGTGTGTGTGTGTGTGTGTGTGTGTGTGTGTGTGTGTGTGTGTGAGTGTGTGTATAAACTGTAAAACAAAAGTCTTTCACAAGCCCGACACACTTTGACGACGTGATGAACACGGTAGGTTCTCCGGCGTCTCCATGGCAACAGAAACACAAATAACCATTTACTTGCATTTTCCAGGAAGAAAGTAAGGATGAACTTTCTATTTGTTTTTAGTTGGGATGTTGTTAGAGAACAAAACCAGCATTTCTGTATGAATATTTTTTTTTTTTTTTTTTTTTTAACGAATTAAAAAATATATTAAAAGTATAGTTCACCTTGCGGTGCAGCAGCTGAGGCTGCGGGCCGCCTCCTCCTTCGATGTCAAAGCGGACTTTGTTGAATAGAGCCACCGCGTACTGCTGCTCGTAGAGACGGCCGAACTCCCCCATCAGCACACCGGTCCGAGCTGCAACACACACACACACACACACACACACACACACACACACACACACACACACAATGTAAAGACTATAATGTTCATTGTGCCTCATATTGTGTTTCAAACAATCGTCTGCTGACGTGCTGCACAGCATTCATTCACATCACAGTCTTATCAACGTGACTCACATCAACACACAAAGACTCAAAAGATGTAAACATTAAAGTCCTTAGAGCCCATAAAAAAAAAAAAGAAGATCTGATTAATGCACTGGATTCAGATGTATCGTGTCGTCACGTGTTGAGTTGTGTTTACATCACTTTTAAACCCAACTTTAACCCTCGACAGAAATGTTTTCCCTGATTTGGAGTAATACCAACATTGGACACAGCAACGCATTACTTTCTCCTTTTACGAGACAAATGAAGGCCGAAATGAAGAAAATACAACCCGGTGTCACGATAAAAACGTGAAACTGTCACGCCTAGAGAGGCCGAAGCGTCGCTGTGTCACGTTTTGTTGCCGTGAGCGGACGCGGCGTGTCTTTTTCACGCTTTGATACCGGGCTGGACAATTGTTGCGAGGAGCAGGTTTGCCGGGTCGTCACTGTCGTCTTTGTGCTTCGTGTGGGAAAACATTACGGTGAAAGTCCAACCCATACTTTGATTAAAGCCGCTCACGCTGTTCTTTTTGTGTTTTATCAGAGCGTCCACGCCTCGAATGTTTGCTGCAGCTCTGGTTGACCTTCAACTCTGTCACTGCTCTGTTAGCCTACAGATACGAGGTCAACCACAAAGCGCTGCACGGAGAAACGGGAAGCAACAACCTTCACGAAGAAGTGTCGTCTCACACGTGACATTAATATCATGAAGAAGAAAAAAAAAAAGGACTCCTGAAGATCAAATTAAAGCTCAGCAGTGAACGTTTTCATCACGATTCACACAAACACAAAGCCAACAACATCAAGTAATTAGGATAATAAGGCAGTTCAGGCCCAGCAGGGAGGGAGGAGGGGGGGGGGGGGACTTCAGGAAAACAAAAGTCTCTTTGTTTACTTCATCATGAACAAAGAAAAACAGTTCTCCATCTAAAAATGATGATTCAGTTTAGTAATTCATGAAACAAAGCATTTTAAAATCACATTACATGTTGATGCTGTAAATTATCAACCAGCAGCTCTTCACTCTTCATCACTTCCATGAATATCAATGTAATTGGTAATATTTGACTTATCAAGCGATCAATATTAACGCATGAATTCCTGTGTTAACACGTCATGAGATCATCAGGTGAGCGACACGAGTTGGTTCGTCATCTCGTGCGTGAACAACACATTCAGTAAAGCATCGACTGAGGTGATGACATCATCAGCTTTGAACCCAAAGCTGCAAAAAAAGAGAAAAGAGAAGCGTAGAAGTCGGCTGACCACCGCGGGTTACGATAAACACAGGATCAAGACACACATCTGGATTATTAAATGTGATGATGCAGCTTTTAGCTCTGAACCAAAGGTCAGTTACACAGAATCCTGAGAAGAGTTGAAGCTGCATCCAAAAAAAAAAATCGGACTGAAGGAGGGAAAGAAACCATTAAAAAACAAATGGAGCCGAACGGCTGGAACGAATCAATCATGTTTCCAACATGAAAACCACCAGCAGAAACCTTCCTGATACCGAGCAAACATGCATCTTTATTAGGCTTTAAAAAGTCCGAAAACATTTGCAAGATTTTGACAAGAAATGACAAAACATGCACATGTGGCAATTTAAAAAAAATAAATAAAATTCCTTCAGTATTTGGTGGGAAATATGTGTTGCAGCTGCAGCGGTGGGGAGGATGACCCGTCTGCTCCCATCTGCTCCTCATTGTGGTTGTAAAATACCGCTTTTGCATTTGGAAGTATGTAATTAAGGCCTTTCTGGTGGAGCCATTAGGAAGGTATCCTCACAGTTATGAGTGACGGACTGAACGGAGATACGAAGAAGGAAAACGACCCGGAGAGTTCAACGGTTCGGATTATACTGAAGCTCCTGCACAAGCGCACGGTCGTGGAAAATAAAAAAAAAGCACAAGGGAATTGTTTTCTGACTTCGGACAGGAATGTGACCCTTCACTTTAAAAAGATGGAGGAACTGGAGAGATGCCAAGAGAAAGTTCAGAGCCACGAGCCTTTTTTTTTGTTGCTTGGCACGAGTTGTTTGCTGGAAAAATAAACATCTAATGCAGCTTCACAAGTACATAAAAAGCCTAAAAAGATCTGACCGATCTGATTGGAAACCTGACGATACTACGTCCCGCCCACCGATAGCTGTAACCTGACTGCACCACATGCCTGTCAATCAAACAGACACACCCCCAAAAACAGGTCTTCTTGAATCTTCTTTTCTAATTCAATGATAATATTGAAAACCCATTCCTTGTACAAATATCAAAACAGACAACATGCAGGAATGTTTTGTTTTTTTAAAGTCCCCTAATTAACTAACAAAATGAGCAAAAAGTCATCAATGTCTAAAAGTGGAATTATGATGATAAAATATTCAAATAAAAATGTACACAAATACATCAAACACTGAAACCTGTCAAACACATTTCATTTAGTACCAACACCCAGCGGTTATCAGATTTGCGCCCAGTTGGTTAACTTCCTCCTTTTCTGAGTGGGAGGGGCTTAAGACACTGCAGGATGAGTGCATCATAGAAGGGATGGGAGGGGGGAGAGGAGGGGGGAGGGGGCGGAGGGTGGGTCAGCAAACAGAGTCATGGCTGACTCATTTAATACTGACTGCAGACAGTAACAATGCAATCGTCTTAGACTCGTCTTAGTCACGCGGCACTAATCTCCGTATGATCATGAAAACCACAGAAAACCAACATGAGTTCACACCCTGCGGACGTGGGACAGCTTCCTCCCTGCATGTCCACCTTCAACGTCTTTATTCGTTTTCAAACCCCGTTTCAAAAGTTCTTTTTTTTTTCCTGACAATTATTTACAGCGATATTTGCGATTTTCTAGTTTTCCTCCTTCTGGCTTTTAAAACTCTCCACGGTCGACATGTTTTCATTTGGAAAAGTCACTCAGCTTCATCACATGACCACCAGACCAGCGGGGAGGTGTGTGTGTGTGTGTGTGTGTGTGTGTGTGTGTGTGTGTGTGTGTGTGTGTGTGTGTGTGTGTGTGTGGTGGTGGTGGGGGGGGGGGCAGAGAGGTGTGTGGGGGTCAAAGACCTCCTTTCATTTCAAAAGACTGACCGCAGCAGGAAGATGCTCTCCACAGATAATGCTGTCTTTATTTGCTTTAAGTGCAACGTCAGCAAACTTTTTCAGGATTTCCACCGTCCGTCCGTCCGTCCGTCTGTCTGTCCGTCTGTCCGTCCACTTCTTGACTGAGAAAACCGCTGAATAGACACATTTCATGGCCAAAAGTGGAGACGCCCTGTTTGCCTTGTGAAGCTAATGCAGAAGTGCCTTAACGTGTAATACCACTGAGGGCCACTAGGGGCTAGCTAAAAAAAAAAAAAAAAAAAAAAAAAAAAAAAACTCCCATTGAAAAAGCATCAAAAAGTTATCAAGTCATCATGGTGTCATTGACATCAGGACTCAAACACTCATATCTTCTTTTTGGGGGGGGTGGGGGGGGGCTGTTTGATTGACAGGACTGGGGTGCAGTCAGGTTTCCGGTATAGGTGGGCGGGGCATAGTGTGTCCCCGTTGCTTCCCCCCCCAGCTTACCTGAAAGCTTTCAAAACATCCGTTCACAAACTATAAAGTGAGAACTATAAATTCATGTCAAAGAAGGTTTTTCTCGCGAATAAAAATCCAAGAAATCAGAAAACTGATGTTTCCAAAAAAAACAACAACAAAAAAGAGCAAAAAGCACAACGGTCTAATAACCTAAGACAGGATAACGAAGCCTCGACTGAGTCGCGCCATTTTTGGAACGATCTGTTCACGGAGCTGTAATTTGCCGACCTCGTGTCCTGTTATTGGAAACGCAGGTGAACAAAAGGTTCCCGTCCTCCGGAGGACGTTTCTGGACCCGAGTGCGTGAATGTTTTGTGACGTCGTCTTTATCTCCCGTCAGTCGGGGACGATTCACCCTCCCACCCCCTTTTGGCTCCTGCTCCTCCTCCTCCTCCTCCTCTTCCTCCTCCTCCTCCTCCTCCTCCTCCCTCCACAGCGCCTTAACAAAAACATTCCTCTGAGATGGACCCATCGGCTGACTCATAAATTCAGGCCGTGTTCCCGGCGGCTGTTCTTCGAATGAGAGCGTATTTAGTCAAGACTTAAACGTGTTTACGGAGATAATTAGAGGCAGTTTGACTTCAAAACGTTTCACTGGAGGAGTTTTTCTCTCTGGACCACCAGAGCTGAGATGGATATGTATTTCATAAAGGACTGTCAGTAAAACCTGGAGACACTTACATGATCAATGACAAATAATAAAAAGTTATTTCACACTGGACCGACCATCAGTGATGTCATCATCCATCAGTGATGTCATCAACCATCAGTGATGTCATCGTTGGTTTGTGAACCTTATGAATCCTCCAGTTCAGATTCTGTCCGTCACCATCTTTAATAGTTCGGAGCGGTTTGGAGCAGGAAGTGACCATATTTGGACGAGCTGGGGGAGGAGCCAGCGGTGGATCTGACCGATCTGATTGGAAACCTGATGATACTACGTTCCGCCCACCGATAGCTGTAACCTGACTGCACCACAGGCCTGTCAATCAAACAGACACGCCCCCAAAAACAGGTCTTCTTGAATCTTCTTTTCTAATGAATGAGGGATTATTTTCAGATGGACCTCCAGAAAACTAATAAGAAGGAGTGACTTTAGCTAACAACACCGAGATAACTGATGGACACATTTTATTCACTTTGGATTTGATGAGAGAAGTTGAATGGGAGTCTATGGAGCCGGAGGCTTTTTGGAGCCGACCTCTAGTGGCACTCGCTGGTATTGCAGCTGAAGACACTTCTGGATCAGAACCATTTTACAGACCTGAAGCTACGAACACTTTTAGAAACAGTCTGTTGCTCTTGACTCAAGACAACAACTCTGCACTTCACCTATTCGCTGCTTTTAAGAAAATAAAACACCACCTTTGGAAGTTGTGGTTCTAACAAACAGCACTGCACGGGTTTTACGTGGTCCAGTTATTACAGTCGGGTTTTTTCCTCCTAATGGAGATCACAAAACTTCTAATTGCCGCCAAGTTTACAAAGAGTTCCCTCATGCAGCCCGGTCAGTGGGGGAGGGGCCAGGAAACAGGAAATCCTCCGTTTTATTTTGGTTTCTTTAAATCCCAGGCTCTGCAGCGAGGCCTGGTGGAGGTGTGTCTACTCTCACCTTCAACACACACACACACACACACACACACACACAGTTTTTCTTCTGGTGTTATATTCACATGAAGTTAAACCAGATTTCGATACTCCATAAGTCATTATTAATGTTTTTTTCTGCCTGGAGGCAAACTTTCTCCCTGCTGCTGCAATAAAATGGATTTTTCAGGGCCTGAAATCAGTTAACATTGTATTTTAACAATGTCTTATTGTCTCTGAATGTTGCTGCTGCTGCCGTCGAGGGGTTTTTCCCTCCTGAACCAAACGGTCTCTCTGTAAAGCTGCATTAGTTTTGAGCGTTTTCACAGGAAAAAATTAATAAAAGCTGCCCGTTGCTATGGAAACACAGTTAATGAGAGAGGAGAGCGCAAGCAAGAAAAAAAACCAAAAACTACTTGCTAAATGAGGTAAAAAATATAAAAAGCTCCATAGAGGGAATCCAACATCCTCCCAGGTCAATCTTTATTTCTTCAGTTTTATTACTGATCTCAAAAAACTGCTCTGAAAACGTTCGGCAGTTTTTGTGAGTCAAAGAGTTCCCGTGTTGAACACACGTCTGTTTTGTGACCGCTGGTAACGTGAACATTCGTGATTTCACCTTAAACTGGAACAGAAAAACATCCGATTCTGACAGAGAGGTGACGTCTTTCATCGAAGACAGAAGAAGGAGACCGAACGTAAATTACTGATCTGATCAGAGTCACAGCAGCTTATCACCTTCTCAGTGTCAGGAATGAGTGTGTGTGTGTGTGTGTGTGTGTGTGTGTGTGTTTTGGGGTTTTAATGATAAATCCAGGCACTTCCATTGAAGGCAGCCGGCACACTCAGCCTCGTCTTGGCTGCAGAGACCGGGCGGCGCTGCTCAAGTCCTGGAGGAGGTTTCCATCTCCACACACACACACACACACACACACACACACACTTCGTCATGCATTCCTCAGATTCCGTGTGTGTGTATGTATGTGTGTGTGTGTGTGTGTGTGTGTGTGTGTGTGTGTGTGTGTGTGTGTGTGTGTGTGTGTGTGTGTCTGCTTTCGCTCTCATCATCAGCTGCTCTTAAACTTTCTGCAGAACTGGAGGATGTGATGGGTCCAATCAGACGGACGGGCCGTCTACATGTTGAAACATGTTTCCTGTTATATTTACACTCCTGTCAGGTCAAACATGGCAGCTTCATACTTTACTGATTAAATCACCAACAGACTGTTTCTAAAAGTGTTCGTAGCTTCAGGTCTGTAAAATGGTTTCGATCCAGAAGTGTCTTCAGCTGCAATACCAGCGAGTGCCACTAGAGGTCGGCTCCAAAAAGCCTCCGGCTCCATAGACTCCCATTCAACTTCTCTCATCAAATCCAAAGTGAATAAAATGTGTCCATCAGTTATCTCGGTGTTGTTAGCTAAAGTCACTCCTTCTTATTAGTTTTCTGGAGGTCCATCTGAAAATAATCCCTCATTCATTAGAAAAGAAGATTCAAGAAGACCTGTTTTTGGGGGCGTGTCTGTTTGATTGACAGGCCTGTGGTCCAGTCAGGTTACAGCTATCGGTGGGCGGGACGTAGTATCGTCAGGTTTCCAATCAGATCGGTCAGATCCACCGCTGGCTCCTCCCCCAGCTCGTCCAAATATGGTCACTTCCTGCTCCAAACCGCTCCGAACTATTAAAGATGGTGACGGACAGAATCTGAACTGGAGGATTCATAACGTTCACAAACCAACGATGACATCACTGATGGTTGATGACATCACCGATGGTTGATGACGTCACTGATGGTTGATGACATCATCGATGGTTGCAGACCGACTCCTATTAAACAAAGTTTGGCCTCTTTTGCTCCATGAAAGCAAAATGAAAACTCTGCGGCTGAATGCTGACGTCTGCATGACATCACGCTGCTGAAGGTCATATTTCGTGGTTCTTGGTAGATTACAGTCTGTTTAGGTTACTGAGGATGATGTCATCGCAGTCCGCACCGCCGAGAGCTTCACGTGCTCCGACGTGTACGTCAGAACGGATTGAACATGTTCCTGTCGCGTCCTGCTCACAGTACTTTTATTTGATCTGCTCCACATCTGACTTCACTTCACACGCGGATCGGTGGGCGGGGCCTCGCCGGATTCATGTGTATGAACCGAAGTGGGAACAAAGTCCAACCGAGCACCGGTTAACCGGGTTGATAAACAGTGATGGAGTGAACGGACCGGGTGTGGCCGGATACCTGAACCTCTTTAACCACCGAAGATTAACGTATGGAAACACAACGGAGACAAAACAACCGTTTTAATTTAATCAGCTGATTAATCAGTTGGTCCACTGACAAAAGAAATCTGCAAACTGTGGTGATCATTTTAAATTGGTTTTCAAGCAAAACTTCTTTAGTTCAAGTTTGTCTGTGATTTTTTTTTTTTTTTTTTTTAAAGAGATGCAAAGTGAATATTTTTGTGTTTGGAGCCTTTTTTTCAAATCAAGACATTCGCAGATGTTCTTTAAGTTTCTTTTTTTTTAGGCCACAACTTCCTGATATTTTCAAGAGCAAACGATTGATTAACTAATATACAAATAATTGAAAGAAGATTCAAGAAAAGATCCCAAACCTACCGTAAAGACAACAATAAAGTCAAATGTAAAGCTCAGTTTTCTGGCTGATATGTTTCAGGTGGTCATTTTTCAGATCAAGTAAAGCGGAAGAAGAAGAAGAAGAATTTGACTTATTGGAGAATAAAAGTAGAAAACGGCTCTCGGACCGTCAGCTGAGGAAACTTTGGGGCAACAACTGTTTTAAAATGAGTAAAAAAAAAACCCGTTTGAAAGTCGTCCCAGAACAGATGAACGACCTGAACACTCCCAAACTAAAAGGTTTTCAAACGGTTTCCAAAAGTATCTGCGGACTTCTGATCCGCTGCTTTCTTTCCACGCTGCGTGACGTTCACTGCTGCAGTAAATCTGACACACGGGAGGTTCAAGCAGAATAATAAAAACCAGAAGTCCGACTGAGATCCTACTAAAACATGACTCTCACTTTTCTCTGAGACTCTTTCAGAGTTTGGAGGCCGCTGCGTAAAAAACGCACACGTGCCAAAACAACGCCCCTCACCTGAGATCATCTCCCGCTTGGCTTCATCCAGATGACTGGAAACCACGTCCCCCATGGTGAATGAACCTCTGAGATCCCCCACACAGACTCCACTGCTGGTCTACAACTTGGTGTGGCCTCCCCCTCGTGCAACAAGCAGCAGCAGCTCCGTCACCTCCTCTCCGCCGCAGCACGAGCTCACTGACTGCAGCCTGGACGGACGGGCGGTGGCAGACACTCCGCCAGGGGTGCTGGGGAAGGACAAAAAACCACAAAGTTGGCAGGGCAACAAACTGAGGGCTGTTTCTCGGAGGGACACGCCCCCTTTGGGGAGGGGGAAACTCCGTGCGTTCACGGTCCTCTGGGAAACGGAAGACCTCTGCAGCAGGATAAAGAAGTCAAAGAAAATGCTGAGGTCGTGAAACCACATCTATTATCACCATAATAATTGTTTCTGGCAAATAACAAAGTTCACAAACGCGAGTCTTTTTGTCTTGACTGGTTTGTTCGTGTTTTAGTAAGAAATTTGAAGCTTAAATTACATAAAAATGGTTAAAAAAAAAGTGTCTTTCTTGACTATATATTTGTATCTCTGATGTTAAAGAGAGACCCCGTGTCCAAATCTGGATTATAGCTGTTCTGTTTCGTGCGTGTCATTCATGTTTCTTAAATCTGAGCCCTTATATTCCATCATAGAGAATAGCACATCATTCTCTCCGACAGGTTAATGCAGCTGTAAATTATACAATATGAGGGTCAACACAACACGACAGTATCTGAAGGTGACGACTAGGAGCATGAAGTATTTATAGACAAAAACAGAAAGATAGAATAAATGAAAATAGATTATTTGCAGTAAAAATAAAAATCGAATTAAATGTTTTCTTTAAAAGTGCATAAAATACATAAAAAAGGGTTGTAGAGAAAATGAATCAAATAAAAGTACAAAAGTAACGAGAGTTATTTTGGAGTTCATCAAGTTTTGGTGCGTTTAGGGTCATCAGGAAAAAAAAATGAACGACAGAAATGTCATATTTTAGAGGTTATGAGTGTTTGTTTCAATCAAAATTGAGTCACAGGCAGAGAAATTAGACAAAATACCTGTAATACAGTTACTGATCCCAAAAATCCAAACCTTTCAGTGTATATAGATGGATTATGACTTTTTCAGGAATAATCCGGAATCTGCTTTTAATCCTTTTAACTAAAGATGGAATGAGGTTGGATGTTTAAAAAAATGTGAAAAACATCTTGCAGTCATTTCAGACAGAAACAGTGAGTTCTCCTCTTGAATACCTGACATGCAGTTTGCGTGTCCTCTGCTGCCCCCTCGTGGACATTAAACCCAACAGTTTTCTTGCTCCTGCATCGTCATGTAACATCCCGTCAGTGTGGAAACCACGAGGCAGATTTACAAAAAAAAAATCTAAATTACAAAATAAACACACACACATCCGGGGACTCAGCTACTCTGAACACCTCATTCACACATACACTGAAGCCTGGACTCCCTCACTGACACACACACACACACACACATACACACACACACACACACACACACACACACACACACACACACACACACACACACACAACTCATTCTCCCCAGCGTCACTAATTCATTATATTCAATAAAACAGTTTTTGTTCATTGTTCCTGCTTCTGTGTCTCTTCTGTTCACACATAACACAACATATTATAGTTATTTTTATTTGGAATTTTTTTTTATCACATTTTGGACGACATGCTATAATACAAAATTTTTATAACATTTTGGACGACATGCTATAGTATAGTTCTGCTCATCTTGGATTAGAACCAAAAACAACCAGCTTGGTTAAAATGTGACATTTCCCCAAATATTACCCAAATATTATTCCACCAAAACAAAATGTTTTGTTTTCAGAGATATTCAAAGACCTTACGAGTTTACATGACATCGGCCGGCATGGAAACTTACTCTGCATCAACATTAGTTTCAGTTTTTTCTGTCTTTTTCAAACAAGAGCATGAAGGAGGACCAGACTGATTTAATCCGGGTTATGATTGATGACCAAACGGATTTCTTCTGTCTCCGCTGACTCTCTTGTAGCAGCTTGTCCACTGAGACCTCCAGCTCTCTGAACATCAACACCAAATGACCACATTCACCGTCATCACTGGTCCAGCCTATCAGGGCAACGTTTACAGTAGTCTGGTTCAGTCCAGCGAAGGTCAGGAGAACTCTGTCTGATAAGACTTGGCAGTCAGATGACGGGGTCAAGTTCAAGTACAGGACATCTGTAGCGTTGTCTTTGGCGCAGTTGTCAATGGTGACTGAGCCGTGGTTGAAAGCCAGCATGTAAATGTCATTTCCATCCCCCCCAACGAGGTAATCTCCATCCGTGGACACCAACACGTCGTTCCCGTCAGAGCCTTTGAGAAGAGAACTTTCATAACCGGACACCAAGACGTCGGCATAGATGGTGCCGACCACCGTTTCCACGTCCTTCAACACGTCCCCCTCAGCATCAGCGTAGCGTCCTTGTCCGGTCAGCAGGTTGACATAAACTCCTTGACCCTTCTCGTGATCACCACGGTACAGAACAGTGTCTCTTCCAGGACCTCCGTCCATGAGGTCGGCCCCTGGTCCGGGAATGAAGACGTCCCAGCCGGAGTTTCCCATCAGCGTGTCGTTTCCGTCCTCGCCGTAAAGAGTGTCGTCTCCTATCCCACCAATCAGGATGTCATCTCCGATCCCTCCGATCAGCGTGTCGTCTCCCTCGCCTCCGTCCAAGGCGTCGTCCTTCCACCCGCCCATGAGAACATTGTCTCGATTGTTGCCGAGGACGTCATTGGACCGGGAGGGACAACCTTGCACCGTGTGGACCTTTGACAGATTCATCTGGGCGCCGAGGTCCAAGCGACAGTCAACCTGCGACTGCGTCAGAGTCACTTTGAAAGCTTCGATCTGAAACGAGGGAACATCTCCGGTCAGGTTCACCGCTCTCAGGAGAAAACGCACCCCGTCGGAGCTCTGAAACTCTAGGTGCTGATGCTGGGGACCGTTTTTGTAGCTGAGCAGACTGAATTTTAACGTTTCCCCTTTTGTCACAATCGTCACTGTCACGTCTTCTGTTGACGAGTCCAATGAGACTTGACTGCCGTCGAGGAAATCCATGTCAACCAGCACTGTATCAATATTCTGATCTTCTGCAAAGTTATCAATCAGTAAGCTCGTTTCAAACACATCCAAATAAAAATCATCATTCCACAACTGTGGGTTCTTCTCATATCCAAGTTTGATTTTGTACGTGTCTTTTCCTTCACCTCCGAACATCAGCGCACCGCCGGTGTACGGATCGAGCAAGTTCTCGTTGCTGTTCCCGACCATGATGTCGAAACCTGCGGTGCCGTACATGTCTCTCACCGAAGGGGCGTCATTCACAGTCATCACTCGGCGTCGTTGGTAACAGAAGACTTTGTACATTGAATTTTTGCTATATTTGTAACAGTTCCTGTAATCCGACGGTTCCTGGTTTCTGTAATCGACTGTTAAGGGTGACATTAAAGACTCGCCACAGCTGCTGATGTTGGGAGTCAGTCCGGCTGTCACTCCGTCGCTGGTCCTGATCTGCAGGTGTTGATTTCTCTTTGAATCAAACCAGTTGTGTAAAACAACATCTCTTCTGCCGTGTACCAAAATGACGATGCTGCGTCCTTCACAAGTGGACGTTAAAGTCAGATATTCTTCTTTGAGGAAGAGAACATCCAAGGCTCCATCGGGTGATTGATTGTTGATGGTTTTCACTCCTTTGCCCGGCGTGATGACGTACCAGTCCTCTCCTCCCCGACCCTCAACATAATCGTCTCCACTACCGGGAACAATAACGTTGTGCTCTTTGTTTCCTTGGATGCGATCGTCAAACTCGGAGCCGCGGACCTCCGTCACGCCGTCCAAAGCCTTGTCCTCCTCAAGGTCCACCACCAGAGGCCGTGTGGAGCTGCTGTAGTCGATGCTGCGACTTTTTATGCATTTGATGAAGGTGTAGCCTCGCAGGCAGTCCGTCTTGTCGTCTGAGATCGTGAACGTGATCAGGTCCTTCGTGATGAAAAGCAAGTGTCTGTCCGCTGGTGATCTGAACCAGTTCACTAATTTCACGTGGAGGCCTGTGAAGCCTATTCTGCCTCGGCGAGCTTTTAGAACAACATCATCACCGTCTGCTATCACTTCAAATTCATGAAGATTTGCTTCTATTATGGCCAGGTCTGTTTTACTGTCTCGGGAGTAATTCTCAATCACCACGGAAGACAGTTTTCGATCCTTTACGATGTATGTGTCTTCTCCTTCACCACCCATCAAAAGGTCTTCCCCTCCTCCTCCATCTATCAGATTCCTTTCCCCATTTCCAATGAGTACATCATCATACTGGGACCCAAAGATGTTTGAGGCTGTACATAAAAGAGGCCATGATGCGTTCACGGTCGCACCTTGTTTCATAAACATCTTGTTAATTCCTCTGGCTACCAGCTGAACAGAAGAAACCACCGTGGAGGAAATCTCGAACAAGACTCCGTCTCCTGACATCATGTTCATGTGACGGTACGGTTCCCCTAAAAACCAGTTTAGTATTGTTACAGTGTGGCTGCCCTCGTACATCAACACGACATTGTCTCCCGATTTGGACACAGAAATGTGACCATAGTCAACGCTGAAATGGAGCACATCTTGGTTTTTGAAGGGGTCGTAGTTGTTGATGATTGTTTTCCCTCCGTTTTCAGGAACGATGTAGGTGTCTTTACCACCGGCGCCTTCAACGTAACTTCTCTGTGGACCGAGGAAGAAAATGTCATCCCCTGGTTCGCCGTGAAGCTTGTAATAGTAACTCAACATGACTTCAATCATATGTTGGTCCACTGCTTTCTGAACTGCAAAAAAACGATTAGAATCTCTGTTTCCCTTGTACTTCCCATACCGTGAATTTGATATACTCTTATAACCTGAAACTACTGTCACAGAGCGGGTCGGTATGAACATTAGTAGTTTTTCTTGTATTGTCTTGTACTCTAATTGATGTGACTCTCCCACACCAAGAATGATATCATTGCTTCCCTGTGTGTTAATGTACTCGCAACTCCTCCCCAAACGCTGGTCACTAGAAACAAAATAGTCCATGCAGAACGCAGACAGACCATCATCTGCCAGGCAGAAGTCAATACCTCCTCCGTTCCAGGAGGAGGCGCCACCACTGAAATCAACGGCACTGGCTCCATGTTGTTCCTCCATGATATTGTAATATTTGTGATAGTCTGATATCTGTGCAACGTATCTTTGTCCCTCCTCAATTTCATCACAACGCCAATCATAAATCAAACTAAAAACCATTCTTCTAAAATGTTCAATCCCTTTCTCAAAGCCACCAACAACAGCCATGAGTTTCTCCAAAACTCCGGCGTCCTTCGGGAGGCTGTTCAGTTCACCCTGGATGCCCATATAAACATCGTCAATGACCATCCGGACGACTGAAAGAGCCAAATTTATAGGCATTATAAATGGCGCCAGTTCAGGCTGAGCAAGTTCAAGAACATCTAAACCAACCATTATTGAATCCACGGCACCATCGATGTATCCCAGAGCGTCGCCTCTCTTGAAATCTTCTATAAGATTGTACACCCCAAATCCAATTCCCGCAACTGGTATAACTGTCATTACACCCTTCATCGCGGGGCTTCTCATGACTACCGCCGCAACTCTGCCGATTCTGGTCTCCGCGGACAGAGCTTGTCTTGCGATTACGGAGGATGTCATAGCTGTCACTCCGTGAGTCGTCTGCAATGACCCCACAACGCCCTCCTTTATGTGTCCCTGTTCGAAGGCACGAACCGCTCCTTTCATCCCCAGCAGGAGGCCCAGTGAGCCAACAGCGGTTCCAGCGTGCTCCGCATACTTGTTGACTCCATGGGAGGACTTGGAACTCTGCGTCTCCATGTCATGGACGGCTGTGTCAATGTTCCCCAACATCTTTTCATGGTACTGTTGACTCTCCGTGGACAACTCGGCCCTAAACTCCACCGGCTCGGCATCGGCACCTTTGGACACGAGCTGAGATACGAACTCTCCATTTTCTACTCTGGCGCGCCCCTCCTGAAGGTGTAGCCCTGCCAGGTCTTCACCGAAACGGGCTTTGAGCTGACTGTGGATCTCTTCAGCGAATGATGCAGATGTCCTTAAGAAATAAGATTCGTGTTTGAAGGTATTCTCTAATTCGGAGGCTGAGATCAAGTCTCGCATCTTTACGTGGCCGTCCTCGTAGCCTCCCAGTGTTCCAGACGCTGGTGGTTCGTTGTAATCTCCAATTGGTTTGAAAGTATTGTCATCGTTTTTGTATTTCCAGTAATCTGTCAAGAATGACATCTCTATATCTGAATTGTCTTCAAATATCCCGTACCGTTTTGCCATTTTATCCATCTGATCCCATACATTATTCCCGTTAAGAGTTTCCTGCCATGCTTTGAACATGTCAGATTCTTTCTTTACGAGTTTTGCAAGGTCCTTCATTAACTGGTCCTTACCTCTGGGAGGTCTATTTTTCAATTTACTGGAATCCACAGGTGTAGCTGAGCCACTGAATCCCCGTCTGCTGGGGTCGATCCAGCTAAATCCTCTTGCCATTGAATGTTCTTTAAAAAGAAAGCGCAGGCCTTTGTCTCGGTTGTTGTTGTTGTTGCTTCCAAACATATCCAGGGCCATGAGAACCAGAGGGAATGTCCGGAAATTTCTGGCAGATTCAGCTATAACTGATGCACAGAAATATGTGGTGCACCAGGCCTCGGTGGATAGTTGTAGGCCAGTTGTGCGCGTTCCATGAAAAATATCTGTCACATATTGAGCATAGCTTTCCTCTGCTGTGTGAATGCCGTCTCTTATGTCTGGGTAACTTTCTTTGCCTCTTTGTTCTGTAATGCATTTCTTAACTTCATCAATTTTGTCCTCGTTTCCTCTTTGGTTGTTGTCGAGCCTTTTCCCAACTGGATACATGTACAGATTTTTATGATCAACAACATATATCCAATCATTGACCATCAGGTGTGTGGGTCTATCTTCTCCCTTCTTTGCGTAGTGACGAATGATGTTTCGAACATCTTTTCCTGATTTAATCTCGTAGCACTCACCAAGCACTTGCTTTAGTTTGTGCTCATCATTTATCCACATAATATCATTGTTTTGTTTTTCTCCAATCAGATATTGTTCCTTTATTTCTTGAGGATCGTTGACAGAGATTGTCTTTGGAAGTTGTTGGTCTGAGTGAAGCAGTCCCCACGACAGACCTTGAAGTTCATCGCAAGCATATTTTATTTGCTGGATTTTGTTTTGGTCGACCATGTTAAACACGTCTGGGTCAATAAATGTCTTTGGTTCATCGGGCCAGCTGTCTCTGTATTTCAGAAGCTGTCTTCTTGGTTT
Organism: Embiotoca jacksoni; assembly: GCF_022577435.1. Classification (NCBI taxonomy): domain Eukaryota; kingdom Metazoa; phylum Chordata; class Actinopteri; family Embiotocidae; genus Embiotoca; species Embiotoca jacksoni. Next base: position 3,494,437 of record NW_027185389.1, read on the forward strand.
ATTTGTCTGTAGACCTAGAAGGTTTCTTTCATTGGTGAAAACCGCCTCTCCTATACTGCCAGGCTCATTTCTAATAACTACCTCTCCGTTCCTATCGTACATTGCCACCACTTTTGTGCTGTCATCTTTATGTCGCCATTGCGTCCCATCTGCAGAGATTTCTTGGGTGATTTTCTCTCCGGTGTGCCGGACCTGGAGCAGAGTATTCCTCAGGTGCACCTCTGTCTTGATGCCGGCGGTCTCGTGAAGCTCCCTCACCAGGGTTTTGATGAATGGTTCATTGGATCCGACGTCACAACCCACGATACTAATTGTTTTGATTTCATTGCCGACCCTGTAGGTCTTTTCAACGATTTGGGACAAGTCTCGGGCTCCGTACCTCCTTGCCAGCTTCATTTCCCCCAAGTTGTCGCTGCCCCCGTGGCCTACCAGCACCAGCCGGCTGTCCTCTGACAGAGGCGCAGAATTGCCGTGAATCAGTTTTGGTTTTTGGTTTTCATCAAGAACGTAGACGGAACTCACGGTTGGATGCTTTTCATAAAGATAAATAGCAGCTTTTCGGACCGTAATATCATCCTCCAACATGAGGATCTGCTGGTGGTCGTACTGCGTGGTGTGATCAACTGGTCTTTCTGGAATTCGGTAGTGGGACACTGAGCCAGGTTGATTCATCACCTGATAAATCTGGTGCTTCTCCTGCCGTGTTTCAAGGACAGCTCGGATGCCGCGAACCATAAAAACTCGAATGATGTCATGTTGAAACTCTGTGGTTGTGTTTCCGTCGAGGGAGAAAACGGATGCCGCTTCCAGTGATGACTTCAGTATCAGGTCGGCCATTGATGAGCCAGAAAGGCCGGACACAGTTTGTCCGTCCTCCGAAACGCTTCCAAAGATTTTCACCACAGTGTCGCTGTCGGCGTCCAGGACACAGGATTCATTGTGCAGACATTCTTTACTCACTACGATCGAGTAATGAGGATCCATTTTGTATTCCTGTTGGGCTCTGTCATTCGTGGACTTTTCGTTGTCAGTGACGACCAGAAGTTTTTGGCTGTAGCTGTGCGAGATCTCCGAAGCGCTGAGGAGCCAATCTTGTACCTTCTGCTCGTCGATATCTTCCAGGAATTTGTTGAAATACTGAAAAATAAATGACAGCAAATCAGTTCAATATAATGAAGAGAAGATGACAGATTTTGATTTGAATTACTTTGTGGTAGATCATTGAGAGGACATGCATGTCAGTCCAATGTAGTTGTCTTCAGCTCTTTCTTATCACAGGAAACTATGAGGAGAGTTCAGAGAGTTGCTGTTGAACGCAGCACAGTGATGCACACGGAGCAGGAAGAGCAGCTACGATTGTGAGGTTGAGGGTGAGAAATTCGCCCGTTTCCAACGAAGCGGGCGCGTCGTCGTGTTGGAGAACCCCGTTGCCATGGCGTCACAGTTCAGGCGGTTTGCAGTGAGTGTTTTCTCTCGGACGCCTCAGAAGGTCCCAGTAGAACTCAGTGTTGACAGCCTGACAACCAGCTAACAAAGCTAACAAACAGCTAATATCACAAACAAACAGCTAAACTCAAGTTAACATGCAGCAACGCTGACAGCCATTCCACAAAACTAACAAACAGCTGATTTTGCTAAAAAAAAAAAAAAAGGTCTCTTCCTCCACTTAATGCACATTACGGTGCTGCGCTCCGTTTGGGCTCAACAGGGACGGTCTCAGAACTTTTTCATCCACCCACATATGAGAAAACATTTGAGGTGCTTCCTTTAAAAATCCACCAACCTGTTCCATACGAATGGCACAAGCTGGGAAGATCTCACACTCTTGGAGAGTCTCCTGCCAACTCATTGGGTTTTGGTCCTTGTCCACCCTAAAAGAAGAACAAGGTGTTTTTTTTCAGGGAAGGGTGTACGGTAATTAAACAAATTCAATAAAACTCCAAAAAGTTGATCCGACCTAAGTTTAGAAGTACATTCCCAAATAAAAAAAAAAGGTAAATAATACATCGGTATAGATTTAAAAACTACTCTGACTTTGATACGAGTTTCTGAAGGATACTTATCTTATGAATAATTTCAAGGAATATAGACTCCATTACACATCACGATGCAAATCTTTATGCCGTTTACAGGGCAAGAGTTGTTTTCGTATGTTTTCTGTAGCTACAATTTACCGATGCTCCCTAAACACCTCATGCTGCTAACTAACTGTTCTGCACACAGGCAGCTCCACATGAATCTGGCTCAAAAAAAATGTTTTGAAAAGAGTGAAATGAGGCATTTGAGGATATCATTTTATAGGGATGTCGCCCTGGTTATGAAAATTTGGTAAAAGAGTGACAAAGGATTTGTCGTGTTGAGATAATTTGATTGTTGCTATGAAAGTACTGTTGTTCGGTCTCCAGCCCCGAGCCGCGCTGTAGGACGGCCTCCAGGGGGCGCCAGTTTACAAGATCTTAAGAAAAAACGTCTGAAAAGAAAATACATGGTTGCTCACATGCAAAGACTGGATCTGATTGAAACAGACAAATTAATATCACAAATCAATTATAATCAAATAATATGCAGGTTATTATTGCAATAGATTTAACATAAAAACAAAATTGAACACGTTATAAGGTTTTAACGTTAAGAAAAAAGCAGCAAAGTCTTCCTTGAAAAAAAGACAATAATTTGATAAAAGTTAGGACTTAATTTTCTGTGAACCAACATCTGTCTGAATAATCATGTAAACGCCTCCTTACCGTATCCTGGATCTCTGAACTCGGGTCTTGTGCACAGACGTGTCCCTAAGATAAAATACGGTCCTCGTTAATTTCAACTCACATTTCTTTTCCCTTAAAAACACGAACACACTGAAACAACAACCAGGTCCCAACTTATAAGTCTCAGGAACCGACACTTGAACCGAACCAACCAATCAGCCCAGGACCAAGAAACACTCTGTCGAATGTGGATACAGTCGCTTCAGACAGCATTCAAACCCGTTCACTTCTTTCACACTTAATTGTGTTGTAATAATACATAATAATAATAATAATAATAATAATAATGGCATTTTTTTAGCATCAGTTTACACTCAATAATCCAGAATAACAAAGTTTTAAAAACATTTTATCCAAATTTATTAAGAATCCAAAAAGTAAAATCTGTTTTCTGACTTTTTGCTGTGGATCCAAATCGTAACTCTGTTTGCTTTAATAATCTCTGAGATGTTTCTAGAACTTAGTGTCACAGAACTTATTAATAAAAGTCGCAAACAGCGAATGTGAATGTATTTATTTCTCTTTTAGCAAAACCAAAATCAGTGCCTCATGAATATCATATTCGTCGCACACATTTGCATCTGTAGTTGAGGCGGTTTCAGACTTGGGCCTAAACGTTCCCGAGGTTACCTTTGGTTCGAAGTGTTCTCGAGCCTTTCATGAAACATGTGTTCGGACAGTCGGCTGAGGCGGTGCAGGGCGGCAATGTCGGGGTCGAGCTCCTCCCACTCGTCCTCTCTCACCTCTGCAAAATTCAAAATGAGTCAAAGTCAGTTCTGGTAAACAGCCTCTCGGGGGAGACCTCAGTCTTCTTGAATCCTGGAGGTTGTGCAGAATGTAAAATATTTCTTACCAAATGGTTCGGTGAGGCAGAAGAGGCTGAAGACCAGGATGAGGAGGCGCAGCATCCTCCAGCTCTGCAGACGACCTGCCATCATGCTGAAAACAACAGGACAGTGATTTAAAAAATGTGGAGAAAATTCCAAATTTTTTCATCTAAAAATGTGGAATTCCACATCATTTTTTACATCAACTGTTACCAAAACCTTGAAAAAGATGGAGCAGATGATGGCTCTGTGAATAAGTCCACTGAGGAACAACTACAATATAAGATCTGGGAACGTTAGTGGAGATGATCTAAACATTGATTTTGCCTCGTACTAATGAGTTGAGCAAAAACGATTAAATGACTATTCCACAGATTAAAGAGTCGTTTTTCTTGTAATTATTCAGTTTTTTTTAATCTTACATTCTGAATGTAATTTTTTTTGTAAAACATATCACATTTTTAATAAAAATTTAATTTCACATCACAAACATTTACTTCTGGCTGGAAATTAGGCTCCGCTGATAGATTTTCAAAATAAAACACGGTGCGCTCGGTCTCCTCCTGCAAACACACACCGTTAATTATGAGGGTAAATGTTTTTTTTGTTTTTTTTAAACTAAAACACAATTGACTGTATTCAGGAACCAGAGGGCCAAAAAGCATCAGCCGGGACACGACACGGTGTCCCGTCTGCTGGACGGAGTCCCTCATCCGGGACATCCACAGCTGCTCTGGCTCATCTGTGATCCGGCACCCTCCCCAGGACTGAAACCTACAGCTCCACTCCGGTCCGCTGGTTCTCCACATGAACTCACATCACTGCTGCACCTTACTGACCACTGCTGGTCCACCTGACGCCCCCTGCTGGCTAAGACATTCGTATCAATCTCAGACTTATGCAATCACTGCATGTAAAGCCTCTCATAAGAAACAGCAGAAACATTTGTTTACCCTACATTATCTCCGAGCCTTTCCCTGCTCCCGTGAACCAGGAAACGTCTCAATTAAAAAGTCCCAAAAACCTTCTCAATCCAGGAAAAGGTTTAAGAAGGTTTAAGATTTTTACACATGAACATCAGAATAATTAGATCATGTAAAGATATTAATTTCCCAAGTGGACCCAGACATCCTGGTTCTCACTGAATCACGGTTAAAGAAGAGTATGAGTGACTCTGATGAGGCAATAAATCATTACACTTTGTGTTTTCAGAATTGACAGAATCTGGCTGTAAATATAAAATCCTGTTTTTTTTTTAATCTTTTTTCTTTATGTTTCTGCACCAAATTGTTTTGAGTTTATTGCCTTCCAGCATCAAATGACCACTTTGTTAAAGTTGGTATTTAACTCACCTCAGCAGGTCTGTGCAGTGAATATTGAAAGTGTGTCCCTGAGAGAGAGAAATGATAAAGCCTTTAACAGGGCAGGGTCTTTTTTTTTAAAGACGGAAACTTGTTCCCAGAACAGGACTAGTAATCCTGAAACTGAAAGCAGACCCTGTAGGAGACATTTTCTATCTTTAACAACAGACTGTGATGAGGCTCACCAGTCAGGAAATCCTGCATCAAAAACAATCTGCCACCCAGAAAACTCTGGAGACACATGTCCTCTCTGATGTCCAGCCCCAGGAGACAAAATGCTAACAGCTCAGCACAAAGACGCTCTTCTTCTCTCAACAGATTACTTCACGAAACGGTTTGAAACGAGTAAAACAAAGATAAGAAAAAAACTTGAACTCACCCGGAGCAGATGTTGTGTTGTCGTGCAGCTCCGGGGGAAGAAGATCTTATCGGACCACCGGGAAACCAGAGTTTAGTAGAGAACTTGTACAACTGAGAGAAGGAGCAGGCTTCAACCTACTCATATGGACGACATCATGTTTTCTGAGTCAATATGTCTGCAGTGATTGGTTGACCTGAGCCGAGGGATGGGCACATTAAAATACTGTTTGATATTTACTGGGAACTATATTCTCCTCCTCCTCCTCCTCCTCGACATCCAGGACATGGTCCAACCCTACATCCCAGCCCGTTCACTCCGCTCCTCCTCCTCCTCGACATCCAGGACATGGTCCAACCCTACATCCCAGCCCGTTCACTCCGCTCCTCCTCCTCCTCGACATCCAGGACATGGTCCAACCCTACATCCCAGCCCGTTCACTCCGCTCCTCCTCCTCCTCCTCCTCCTCCTCCTCTACATCCAGGACATGGTCCAACCCTACATACCAGCCCCTCCCTCCGCTCTGCTTCTACCAATCAGCTTGTTGCTCCTCACTGAGTTAAACACTCTACAAAATCACGACTGTTTGCTGTCCTGGCTCCTAAATGGTAGAATGAGCTCCCCACCGACATCAGGACAGAAACTCTGAACATCTTCCACCACAAACTAAAAACACACCTCTTCAGACTTTACCTTAGGAGAACTTTAGTATCTTAACATGGAACTTACTGATAGAACTTTGTAGTTTGGCTTTCTGGAAGAAAATTATATTTTCTTGATTCTTGTTGTTCTGGTTTTGTACCCTCATGGTTGAAATGAACTTATTGTAAGTCGCTTTGGATAAAAGAGTCAGATAAATGAAACGTAATAATGTAATATAAAAGTGTTCGTAGCCTCCAGGTCTGAAAAATTAGGTCTTAAGCTGCAATACCACCAAGTGCCACTAGAACAAATTAAACAACAAGCCTGATCTTAGATCTCGGTGTTGTTAGCTAAAGTCACTCCTTCTTATTAGTTTTCTGGAGGTCCATCTGAAAATAATCCCTCATTCATTAGAAAAGAAGATTCAAGAAGACCTGTTTTTGGGGGCGTGTCTGTTTGATTGACAGGGCTAATACTCAAATGAAAACAGAATGATATAATATTCCATTTCTGTCTACAGATCCTCCTGAACCTACACTGGCCCTTTAAGAGCTCTGTGTCCCACCTGTGCTCGGCTCACAGGTATGATGACTGATTGAGTCATAGTGTGTGTGTTGTGCACTAAATTACTACACATTAATGGAGTGTTTTAGTGTTTATTGGAAAGAAGAACCAATGTTTCTGACAGAAGTGAAAATCCCAGGCTACATTCAGAAGTATTGACGTGTACTTAAACACCACGATGTCGCCCAATCAGACTAAATATTATTGGAAATAGTTTTTTTTATAGACCGTGAATTTTAGCGAAAGCACAAACAGTAGAGTTCAAATGTGATCAGAAGTGAGACGGAGGTTCAGGTGAACGTGACGAGGTACTCCGGGTACGCCTGCATGTCGCTGAAGATGACGAACATGGTCGGGGTGGTCGCGTTATCGGTGACACTGTCGTACAGGTCCGCAGCGTTCCCCGTGTTTTTGCTGGGCGGCGTGATCAAGCCTTGTCTTCCCTGAGTGAAGTCTCCGACGAGGACTTTGGCCTGGTACATGCGCTTGTGCCCGTTGGTGTCTGGCCTGGCGTAGTTTCGTGCCGAATACACCGGATCCACAGCAAAGTAGGAGCCGTTCCCGTACATCACACCTGCAGAACAAAGGACAGTGGAGTGAACCCACAGACTGTTTATTAAAGAGTTCGTAGCTTCAGGTCTGTAAAATGGTTCTGATCCAGAAGTGTCTTCAGCTACAATACCATCGAGTGCCACTAGAGGTCGGCTCCAAAAAGCCTCCGGCTCCATAGACTCCCATTCAACTTCTCTCATCAAATCCAAAGTGAATAAAATGTGTCCATCAGTTATCTCGGTGTTGTTAGCTAAAGTCACTCCTTCTTATTAGTTTTCTGGAGGTCCATCTGAAAATAATCCCTCATTCATTAGAAAAGAAGATTCAAGAAGACCTGTTTTTGGGGGGCGTGTCTGTTTGATTGACAGGCCTGTGGTGCAGTCAGGTTACAGCTATCGGTGATACAGATATACAGTCTGTGGTCTGGACCAGTATAAATAAATCTGGGCAGCTACGTCACCAACTCCACTGTGTTGGTTAGTGAATCATCTGTAGAAAATGTTTGTTTGTTTGGTTTCCAGCAGAAATAAACTCCATATAAAACAGCAGAACGTGCTTGTTTCAGCCTCCTGGTTCACGTGCAGTCAGCGCGCTTGTATTGCAGATTATTTGAGTTTAGTTCGGTATAAATTAGTGAAATAAAGTGTTTAATGGGTGGTATGTTACCGTGCGCTCCTGCGTGGCTGCGGTTGAAGCCTTGGTTGTTGATGAAATCGATGGCGTTGGGGCCGGTGCCGTGAAACAGCAGCCGTTCGTTGTTGGTGTGTTTGTTCTTCACCTCCAGTTGTTTCTTCATCAGCTGGTAGCTCTGCCACAGCGTCGTGTTCTGGACCCGTTCAATCTGCCGACAGTTCGAACACAACATGACGTTTATCCCGACAGAATAACGACGGTTTTTACCTGTATGGTGTGACCTTATTTAACAAGTAAAAACCAGCACATATTCCTGATTATCAGGTGAACTTACCGTGATGATATTTGCTACGAGGCCGGTGTTTGTGACTTCAGTCTGCACGTCGTTGTATTCTTGAGATCCCGCAGTCACAGAAAACAGTTTCACGATGTCGCCCTTCATATCGACCCAATTTGAAGGCAAAGCATCTGGTAAAATAAAAACGTTTGTTTCAAATTAAACGACAAGCCTGATCTTAGTTTATTTTTTAACATTTTTTCCCAAAATCCACATCAGAGTTCAGATTAGGATTTGAAATGTATCTGATACGATCTCATGATTTCGAGCTCCGGATCTCGTACGCAGGGTGAAGTTTGTGATTATCGGTCAAAGAATCTCTCTGTTCACCATCAACCAGGAAGAACCTCATTTCTCTGTATATTTGTTTGATATTCAGCTCCATATCTCATCGGCTTTTAGTCTTTTCCCGCTTTATTTGCATTTGAGTTTCTCCAGAAGGGGCGAAGAAAAGTAGAATCGCAATACCAGCGAGTGCCACTAGAGGTCGGCTCCAAAAAGCCTCCGGCTCCATAGACTCCCATTCAACTTCTCTCATCAAATCCAAAGTGAATAAAATGTGTCCATCAGTTATCTCGGTGTTGTTAGCTAAAGTCACTCCTTCTTATTAGTTTTCTGGAGGTCCATCTGAAAATAATCCCTCATTCATTAGAAAAGAAGATTCAAGAAGACCTGTTTTTGCGCTCGTGGTTACAACACGAGAAGTCGTGTGCGCCGCATGCTTGCCGTTCAAGTGGTTAAGTTGTAAATACCCTGTTGCTAGGCAACGGCAACGTGGATGGCGTCTTGAAGCCACAGAGGCTAACAGACGGGTAGCATAATGTAGGAAATCCAAAGTCACAGAGGGAAAAGATGAGGCCGTCGGGAAGATCAACATTTTCCTCAGACGTATTCTGTTATCTAAGTTATGAGGAAAAACTCTACGTGACTAAATTTACAATATATTAGCTGAACATCCAACCAAACAAGAGCTCCACCCACCTTTCAGCTCCTTCCGGAGCAGCTCCACCTGCTGATGCCCGTTGGCGGAGACGGCCTTTTTGAGCAGCGGTTCGGCGGTGAACTTTCTGCCGTTGATCTCGATCGTCACGGCTCGTCTTTTCTCCAGCGCCTCCTCCAGGTGAACGTTGGTGTACATGTCGAAGGGCACCATGGTCCCGCCTTGGTCCTGAAACTGCCACTCCACCAGCCCGCTCAGCAGCACGGCCTTCGCCTTCAGGTTCTCCGTCCTCTCCACCTGCTGCAGGATGTCCCTAAAAAAACAAAACACGTCATGTTAAGACCTGTGCAACGATGACTCATCATATATTTATACATCTGTGTGAGTCATCGTCTCTGTCCGCCGACCTGACTTTAGATTCGGCGGTGAACACGTCCCGGGTCAGACCCTCCAGGTGGATCGTGGGCTCCTGGTCCTGCTGCCGGTCCAGAGAGATCCTGACCGTCAGTTTCCCCTGCAGGGCGTTCAGCTCGTCCATGTCGGCCTGCGACAGCTGGCGGATGAACGGGTCGGCGATGGTCCGCTGCGCCTGCTCGGCCAAAATCATCTCCTGGATCCGGACCTTCGCCCGACTCACAGCCTGCAGCGGCGGGAAGACGGGTCGTTACAAACAGGCACATCATGGAAAAACTTCACTTTTTTTCCATTTTTACTGCAAATGTATTTCAGTTTCAAATATCTGTTATCGGTCTCCTTAATTAGCAATAATTGGTATTAAACTGTGTGTGCACCTTGTCGTCGTCGGAACACAGCTGAAACACGGTGGGCTCGAACTCCTCCTTCTCCAGAACCAAACCGTCGGAGCTCGGCTGCTCGTCCCCGAGTCCCGCGAAGAAAGAGGAGACCTTGTCTGAAACAGCACGAAGAAAACGGTTTTACACGTTTCAACTATAAATCTGAGGAGATTCTGGATTTTTCCACTTCTCCACTGTGCAACTAAACATCTTTGATTTCTTGATAAATTTGCGTTAACATTCAGGTTCAGGCTCAAAACTTTGTTTGATTTGAATCTACGTCATGTTTCGTTTGAACACGATGTCCCTCAACTATTTTCCTTCAATGAAATAAAGCTTTTTTGTAATTGTGCTGATGCAGCAGGATAAACGGCTGCTGTACACGTGTCGTAAATCAACATCCACGTAAACATGAAACTCTGCAGAGAAAAACCTTCGAATCAACTCTGTTTTCTTGCCTTTTTTTTTTTTTTAAACAAACACTAAAAAACTCATTGACCTCAGTTAAGATGTTAAATGTGGATCAACACTTCTTTCTCAGCACTTTTAAACAATCAGTTATCTTGCTTCAGGTAAAAGTGTGAAATAAAACTTAACATGAGAGAATAGAAGAACAGAACGTGGTCAGTAGAAGCTATTAACACTGTCTTACAAAGTCCGGTCTTTGTTGACGACATATATTCAATCCATTTTATTTCTATTAAATTGTCCAGTTCCAGTCTAGTTTCCTCCTGAGGAGGCGCTGAGGTACCTTTAACCTTGGTGAAGAGGCTCTTCTCCTCCACCTGCTCTCCCTCCCTCCTCTTCATGCTCTTGTGGAACTCCGCCAACATGGCCGACTGGAAGATCAGGATCTTCACGCTGCGGACGAACCTCGAGTGCTTCTTCCTCACCAAGTCCACCACCGCGTCCACCATGGCGTTCGCCACCGCCGCCGGGCTGGCTCCGCCCTGACCTGACGGGGTGAGGATGAGGATGGACAAGAGGACTGACGTGAAGACACAGCGTCCAGTTAGGGTTCAGATAATCGTAGAGAGGTCGACGTCAGCGCTGAAGGTCGATGACAAACTTTGTTTCTGAATTATCTTTCTGACAGACAGAAGCTACTTTACATCTCCGGTCTGTTTTTAACACAGCGAGATGACGTAAACGGAGTCACAGAATCAGTGAAATGATTGAAATGGAAAAACAGAAGAAACAGAGAGAAGAGTGTGACTTGGGGTCGGAGGAGGAGCCAGCGAAGAGCTCGGTGTGTGGAAAGCAGCTGCTGCTGTTCAGACCTGTTCCGAGCGCCGGGAAGCACACCGAGCTGAACTTCTTCTCCTCGCAGGCCTTCAGCACCGCGTAAACAACTTCCTTAATCTTCGCAGGGTCTTTCTGGCCGATGACGTGGAGGATGTTGCTGCTGGGCAGCTGCCCGGCGGACGTCATGATCATCACCTGAGGCTGGTAACCCGGAGAACTCACTATGGAGGCGGAAACACAAGTTCTGTTAGGAAATTTAACAATAAAGTTACAGCATGACTCAGGATGTTCAATAATCAGAATTTATAAACTACATTTAGGAGTTCTGAGTTTGAAATGTTACACACCGATCTGTAAGCACTCCAGCTCAACTGTTTGTCCGGCGCTGTCCAAGATGGCCTTCGACACTCCTGAGAAATAAACAAGAGGAGAGAAACACGTCCGGTGAACGACGCCGACATTAAAACGGCAAGAAAATGAGAACCAACAGAAACACAAACTCCGTGTTCGTGTGTGACGGCCGCCTCTCGTAACCTACGTCTGTTTGGAGCGTTTGGTTGTTCACGTCCTCAGAAATGAACACAAGGTGTACGCAAGATGTGATACACACATGACCTGTAGGGGCAGTATGGAGGCAACTGCCATCTTTGCTAGTTCGGAGCGGTTTGGAGCAGGAAATGACCATATTTGTACGAGTTGGGGGAGGAGCCAGTGGAGGATCTGACTGATCTGATTGGAAACCTGACGATACTACGTCCCGCCCACCGATAGCTGTAACCTGACTGCACCACAGGCCTGTCAATCAAACAGACACGCCCCCAAAAACAGGTCTTCTTGAATCTTCTTTTCTAATGAATGAGGGATTATTTTCAGATGGACCTCCAGAAAACTAAGAAGAAGGAGTGACTTTAGCTAACAACACCGAGATAACTGATGGACACATTTTATTCACTTTGGATTTGATGAGAGAAGTTGAATGGGAGTCAATGGAGCCGGAGGCTTTTTGGAGCCGACCTCTAGTGGCACTCGCTGGTATTGCAGCTGAAGAAACTTTTGCATCGGAACCTTTTTTCAGAGCCGGACGAAGAGGAAGAGTCACCTGCTTTCAGGGTGAAGTCCTGATTGGAGGAGTTGACAATGACATCACTGGCCTCCTTGGTGATGTCGCCCGACGACACCTCGAGGGTGAGCTGACCCATCTGCATCCGGTACACACCGAGGGAGGGGGAGGATACGAGGCTGAAGGAGGCTGACACACAGAAACACACACACACACACACACACACACACACACACACACACACACACACACACAAGTTATTCTCAGTTGTGTTTAACTTGCAGCTGGAAGAAGAAGTGATCAGTTTCCTGTCGGAGGAACATGTTAAGTTGTGATCTGGAGGTTTAAAACATCGTCACCGGTCTGTCTCTGAGTAATAAATGAGACTTCCTGTTGTGTCTCTAATCACTGACTTCAGAGACAGAACAGTGATGTCATGTTGAAGGTCACCATTTAAAATTTGAATTTTGTCTTTAAAAATCATTGATTAATGCCACTATTTAGTCTCTAATATCAATAATATCAGTGTTATGTCTCAAAATTTCATTGATGTGAATAACGTTGCTGTTCTGTCTCTAATCACTGATTTCAGAGACAGAACAGTAGCACCAACCATCGGTGACGTGCCCCGTTATTAAGCGTGGAGTTTGGATTGTGGTCCTCCTAGTTCGGAGCGGTTTGGAGCAGGAAGTGACCATATTTGGACGAGCTGGGGGAGGAGCCAGCGGTGGATCTGACCGATCTGATTGGAAACCTGACGATACTACGTCCCGTCCACCGATAGCTGTAACCTGACTGCACCACAGGCCTGTCAATCAAACAGACACGCCCCCAAAAACAGGTCTTCTTGAATCTTCTTTTCTAATGAATGAGGGATTATTTTCAGATGGACCTCCAGAAAACTAATAAGAAGGAGTGACTTTAGCTAACAACACCGAGATAACTGATGGACACATTTTATTCACTTTGGATTTGATGAGAGAAGTTGAATGGGAGTCTATGGAGCCGGAGGCTTTTTGGAGCAGACCTCTAGTGGCACTCGCTGGTATTGCAGCTGAAGACACTTCTGGATCAGAACCATTTTACAGACCTGAAGCTACGAACTCTTTTATATCCCGTCTCTGGTTCAGACTGAAACTATTGCCTTCTGAATGAGTGTGAATAATCCCTGAATCTCTCTTTAAAGGTGAAAGTCGTCTCACCTGAGGAGCGCTGTGATTGGCTGACTGGATGCCGGGCCGGCAAGTTATAATCCGTTGCACGTTGAAGGTTCCTCGGACCGGTCTGACCCGAGAACTGTCTGGAGAAACACTGACAGACAGGAAGATTCATTTTAATTTCACACCAATTTTTTTCAAAGATTTCACCCTTTTTGGGTCATTATCCGGTGGGATCATGTTTGTCGTTCTGTGTTTGAGCTTCGTTCCCCGTCAGGAGAAGCAGAGATTCACCTCCACGGTCTGGTGGTCGCTGGGGTGGACGACGACCACCACCTCCGTCAGGTGGCGAGGAGCCGCCCGCCGGATCTCGTCCACCAGGACTCGAGACACCACGTCTCTGGGGAAGCTCAGGTTTCCTGTGCCGATGGCGGGGAAGGACAGCGACGCCATCTGAAGCTGATCGGCCTCGTCCAGACAAAATCTGATGATGGACTTCAACTCCTGACAAGAGAGAGAGGCAGAGGGAAAGGGAGGGAGAGAGAGGGAGGGAGAGAGGGAGAGAGAGGGAGAGAGAGAGAGGGAGAGAGAGAGAGGGAGAGGGAGAGGGAGAGAGAGAGAGGGAGAGGGAGAGAGAGAGAGGGAGAGAGAGAGAGAGGGAGAGGGAGAGAGAGGGAGGGAGAGAGAGAGAGGGAGAGAGAGAGAGAGGGAGAGAGAGAGAGAGGGAGGGAGAGAGAGAGAGGGAGAGGGAGAGAGAGAGAGGGAGGGAGAGAGAGAGAGAGGGAGGGAGAGAGAGAGAGAGGGAGGGAGAGAGAGAGAGGGAGAGGGAGAGAGAGAGAGAGAGAGAGAGAGGGAGAGAGAGAGAGGGAGGGAGAGAGAGGAGAGAGAGAGGGAGGGAGAGAGAGAGGGAGAGGGAGAGAGAGGGAGGGAGAGAGAGAGAGGGAGAGAGAGAGAGAGGGGAGGGAGAGAGAGAGAGGGAGAGGGAGAGAGAGAGAGGGAGGGAGAGAGAGAGAGAGGGAGGGAGAGAGAGAGAGAGGGAGGGAGAGAGAGAGAGGGAGAGGGAGAGAGAGAGAGGGAGGGAGAGAGAGAGAGAGGGAGGGAGAGAGGGAGGGGAGAGAGAGAGAGAGAGAGAGGGAGGGAGAGAGAGGGAGAGAGAAACAGAATATGAATCAACAATAATTCACCAACCTTCCTTCAGTCTGTATCTTTAACTTGAACTCTTCTCGTGTTCTGAGTCGACGGACAGATTTGTTCCTTTCCGTGAAACCTTCTGTCGTTCTTGTTTACGTGAACGATGACGCGACGCTCTCACCTGCTCCGCTCGGCCGCCTCCGTCGTCCCAGAAAGGACAGACGGCGTGAAAGACTTTCCGACATCGGAGTTTCCCGCCGTCGGTGACGACGACGTCGCCGCTCCGCTTGGCGGTCGCTCCGGCGGCGGAGAGAACGGCGAGCTGCAGGTCGTTTCCCGCCGCCTGCAGCAGAGCTTTGGACACGGCGCCCCGGTCCAGGAGCAGGTTCTCGGCCACGGTGTTGACGATGACGTCCGTCTGCGGAGCAGAAGGACAAACTGAGGACCGAACACCGCTGACGGGAGGAGACGCGGATCCTTCTGTCCAAATGTCTCTCGATTATTACTCAGATAATTTATGAAATAGCAAAACGTCTGCTTCATCTTTCATAAATCTCCTCCTGCATCTCAAACAGCAGTTTAAACTAAATGTAACCAACAAATACAAACCGCTGACCTCGGCACTCCTCTGTACGCAAACTATGTTTTAGATCTCTGTAGTTTGTAAACCTTGTTTCCCACTATCAGAGTTATTACTTAAATCTGATGTTACAACGATCGATTTGAGACTTTGGTCACAGAATCGTTGCGTTCACTGCCGTAGGAATTTCGGGAACATCTGTTACCGTAGATACAGAAAAGATGCACATGCTGTTGAATTTAAGCTGCTGTGATACAAAATGTGTGTGTTGAGTATCAGTTTGTTATTGTTAGCATAAAAGACGCTGAGTCAGCTGGTTTGGGTGGAGCTCAGCTATGTGAATGAATGTTGCTGGTCTGGTTTGCCGGGTCGCTACTCACAGTCTGGTCCTCTATGTTCCCCTGACGGAGGAACATCTTCAGCCCCCCAGCTGTGGCCTGCTGCATCTCGCCCAGCCTACAGCCAATCAAAACACAGCGGTGATGTCACCACAGGGTGCAGCAGCGGTAGGGTTTGTACTGGAGGTGAAGTGTTCATGGAGGAACAGCGTGTTGGAGAATCTCCGGACGCGTGATCTTAAAATATTTACTGAAGAGCAAAAAACAAAAAACAAAAAACAAAAAATACAAAAGAGAAAGTTGGAGATGTAAACGACTCACCCTGGAAGCCTGGTGTTTCCTCTGGAGATCGGACCTCCCCTGCTCGCCTGAAGACTTCCAGCTCTTCCTCCTTTTCCTCCTCCTCTTCCTCCTCCTCCTCCTCTTCCTCCTGCTCCTCCTCTTCCTCTTGCACCTCCCCATGGCGGCTGGCTGTGCCCTCGACCTCGGCCTCGACCCCGCTGATGTCTGCCGACGTGAAAATTCAGATGTAACACCTCTTTTGTGGAAAGTCGACTGAGGAAACCGACCGAACGTCCAAACGGAGCGCGAAACACTAAAAAGCTTCGACCTTCGTGAGTAAGTACAAATGTCGTCGCTGGAGTTACGAGCATTTTTGTGAGCGAGCTCTCCGTGGACGTGACCAAAGAGCGCTCATCAAATCTTTCACCAAACTTGATCAGAGAAACCTCAAATTTTAGGTAAAAATTTTTTTTTGGGGGGGGGGGGTGGGTGTCTTCAACACGCCCGCTTAGAGCCGAGTGTTCCTGAGCCCATGCAGTGATTTCCACTGCAGAATCAGGGCCGTCTTTATAGCGGTGTCGCCTGGAAATCATCAACAGAGACTCTTGAAATGGGTCAGACTGTCAACGCCGAGTTCTACCGGGACCTTCTGAGGCGTCTGAGGGTTGTTAGCGTCATTAGCGGTTCGTTAACTTGAATTTAAACGTTTTTTAGTGTGTTTCTAACCCTCAAAAACACAATCGTAGCTCCGCCCCCTTACCCATCGACAAACAAAATTTCCAACACTAATTCTTCATGAACGTCACGATGCTGCTCATTGTTCACGCGCTGGAGGAGCAGTCTCTGAACTTCCTTGAGCAACTCCTCGTATAATGCTGCCGCTAGTAGCTTAGCACAAAGACATGACACTAACAAATTAACACATTGAATCTTGTTTGTTTGAAAATCAAAGCGTTACGTTTTCACACGTTTTGTACTTGTAGCCGGATGTTATCGCTGTTAACGGAGCAGGGCTAGCTGTTTCCAGTCTTTACGCTAAGCTAAGCTAACTAGTTTACTGTGCAGAGATGGACGCGGCATCGGTGGTACGTTCTGCTCTTAAAAGTTTCCTATGATAAAATAAAATACTCGAGTTACCCTGAAGCTCCGCCTCCTGTCTGCCGCGGGACGGTCATGGTTGGTCCGAGGTCGCTGAACTCTGCGTTGACAGCCGCGGCCATGATCCTGACGGTGTTGTCGTTGTTGTCCACCAGGTGGATCTCAGTTATTGACCCCAGACCTTCCGAACTGTCGCAGATCTCGCGCACCGCCCGGGCGATGGTCTCGCTGCAGAGCTCGACGGGGAAACCGAAGACGCCGGAGCTGATCGCTGGCAGCGCGACGGCGGAGCAGCCGACCGTCTCGGCTCGTCTCAGACTTTCTTTCACTGCGGCCTTCAGGAGCGACACCGACGTCTTCCTGTCAAAGTCGGAGAACCGGGGTCCGACGGCGTGGACCACGTACTTGCAGGGCAGGTTATATGCGCCGGTTACGATGGCCTCACCTGGGCGCAGGTGTCCGTTTTGAGTGACGTATTCGTTGCTGCTTTTCTGCAGCTGCGGTCCTGCAGCCTTCAGCAGCGCCAAAGCTAAACCGCCAATGTGCTGCAGTTCCTCGTTGGCCGCGTTGACCACGGCGTCCACTCTGAAGCTGCAGATGTCCGCCATGCTGACGGAGACCAGAACTCCACTGGCGGTCTGCACTTTACAAAAACAAAGGTTGTTGTCTTCCTCATCATCCTCTTCCTCCTCCTCGTCGTCTTGGATCTCCGGGCGAAGCATCACCACGCAGCTGAACTCCGTCATTATCGTAGACAGGACCATGCTTCCCTGAGACTGGAAATACTTCTTGGCTCCGGGCTTGTCCACCGTTAAGGTGTCAGTGAAGAGAGCACCAGCTAGTTTCTGAAAGCAGGATTTGACTTTCTGGACGTGAAGACGAGCTCCAGCGAGGACGATTCTCGGCCTCTTCGGATCAAAACGCACGGACACGTGATTCTCTTCGGCCATTTTGGACCAAATATTCAATTTTTTCTTGTCGATGAACTGAGCGGCCGCGCAGGACTCGACGCGAAAGTTTTCTTGAACTCGTGAGAAGTTCGCAATGAACTCCTTCAGACTGCGGCCGACCTCTTTCACCGGATTCACAAAGCCGACCACCGTTAACTTGTCTCGTCTCTCGGGGCGAAACTGAATGACCACCGTTTTCTTCTTGGAGGAGTTGTAGGTGTCCAGCAGCTGTTCGGTCAGCTGCGTCCAGCTGTGAAGCTTTAGGACTTCTGGGTCTTCAACATCCAACATCTGGTAGCTCAAAACCTCCTTCATCTTCCTCTCTGCGTCGGCGAGGATTCTGTCCGAACTCCCCAGCAGCAAAATCCCTTCGCTCTCGACGCTGTACATGGCGCTGATGCCCTGAGACGTGAACAGGTCCTGGGACATGTCCGTGGGATCCATCGTCCTCAGGAAGTCCACCAGACACAGCGGCACATTCAGCGGCTTCCTGCTCATTTTCATATTCCTCTCCAAGATCCAGGTCTTGGTTTGGTAAACTTCTGCTGGGAGTCCAGTGATGGTCAACATCTGGGTGCCTTCATTGTAGGAGAACTTCATCTCAGGGAAAATGTCCAGGGAAGCTTTCTGCAGCCCGTCCTGCTTCAGGACGTACAGCCATGCGGGGGACAAAGACATTACTTCAGAGATGCCGTTGGTCTGCCGTTCAACGTGACTCACGGCTTTCAGAAGGATGTTCTCCACGGGAGCCCTGACTCGCTTCATGTCATCAGCTCGGCCGGCGACGGTCAGAACCTCCCTGGATGCATCCAGCACCAGGACGGCGTCCTGCCTCACGACCGCATGGACGTCATCCTTCGCAGCTTTCCACGCAGGGGCGCTCACGGGACATTCGAAGGCCGAGTACTGAGACATCAGTCGACGGAAGGCTTCTTGGGCGGTACGTTTCCAGTCGTCTACATCTCGTGCGGTCAGACCTTTCTGCTTCAGGAAGCTCGGCAGAGCGGCGAGTCTCACTTCGGCGTTGTCCAAGTCCACGCTGCTGAAATGCGGTCGCATCTGATCGTTGAGGCTTTTCAGCAGTTTCTTCATCAGGAGGAATTTCCAGACGACGTGGTGAACGCTCTCCGTGAACGGCTCGGGCATCTTCCACTTCGGGCGCTCTTTGCCGTACAAGGCGGTTCCCAGAGACTCGTAGAACGGATACACCTTGAGACGGGTGGACCGCATCATGTAGTCTTCTTTAGTGCAGATGCGTTGCACGACTGCAGCAGCGCAGGAAACAGAAACAAAACGTCAGATCAGCGGTGAAACAAACAAGACTCGCTTTCAAGTTTCAGCGAAGATTCTTTCTCGTCCAGCTCGATGCGTTCACTGTTCAGCCAAAAGTATGTGGACACCGTTGTTGTCACGTCTGCTTGGATCCATGAAGGACATTTTTTTAACTCTAAACTGACATTTTAGACAACAATGTTCTTCCTGTTTCAGGTCAAACGTTCTTCTCTTTTCTAAAGATGTGGAAGAAGTTGAGTAACTTGCTCAGAGCTCAGAAATGTCATCTTCAGGTTCAGTATCTGATGGATGGACTGAGACCAGATGAGTTACAGTCGTTAAAGCAGCAGCTTATTGATGGATGACTTCCTTCGATGTCCACATACTTTTGGACACATAAACATGCAGTATTAAATCAGTATTAAAGCTCAATGAAAAACCTTTGGGGTCTCTGAACGTGAGGACGGCAGCCTGCTCCTCCGGCATCATGACGATGTCGTCCGGGAGAGCAAACATCTTCTCAAAATGCAGCTCCAGCATGTCTGAAATCACAAACACTGAATTTTAGACTTTAATACCACAAAAGGATCAAAGAACTCTGGATTCTTTCTGACACTTTACTGGATTAAAATGCACTTCTAATAATTTGAAGATGCTCGTATTGAACCTGCTGCCGATAACTGCAGCGTCACCTCCGTCGTTGTCTCATAAAATCTGCATTTAATAAACAACCGAACTGCGTCTCTACAAAATAAAGCCAAACAAACTCCAATGCAAAAATATATAAAGACACAATGAATACAACTCCCAGCAGAGATAAACCACAAAGAACAGAATTAAGATGTCAAAATTAGAATAAAACCTTCAAAGGGAACAAAATGTGGAATTATAATAATAATAAAACCTGGAACTGAAGAAAAAACTGAATCTCCAACGAAGTTCTGAGAGCAGCTAACGTACCTTTGACCACATTCGGAGGAAGACTCTCCACTCGGACGCTCGTCGCCGCCTCCAGCGGCCGAGCGGTCAGTCCGTGTTTCTGCAGCTTTCTGCTGGTCGGACCGGCGGCGAGGAACCTCTGGACACCTGCCGAACACACAATCCTCCTTTAACTCTTTGAAACACCTGCTGCTTCACGATGTCAGAGTGATGTTGTCACGGTGACGTCACGGTGACGTCACGGTGATGTCCGACCTGCGGGGTCGTGGAAGGTCACCACGGCTCTGCTGGACTCCCGGATGACCTCCAGGCTGAAGTCGCCGTCGTCCGAGCCGGAGATGTTCTCCACCAGCACCGACAGCAGCTCATCGGACACGCCGTCGGACACGTTCTCCAGAACCACCGCCGCCGCGCTCGGATCCGAGTCTGAGACATAAAGAAAACAGCTTCACCTTCTTTACCTGCGTGTTTGTTCTGAGCGTTGAAGAGAGATTAACGAGAGATTAACGATTCATTTCCCAGATCTGTTAGTTTATAATGATTTCCTGAAAAGAACAAAATAATTTGAGACGAATAAAAGCGGAAGTTTTAAGTTTAATTTGTTGTGTTCGGATTCAAAACTGATGCAGACTTCCAGGTGAAAACTAAATATAAAAATATGAATGAATCCATATTTAGTTATTATTGAAAAAAACTGCTGAAAATGCAGGTTTACCGACTAAAAAGCTGAAATTAACCAGGATTTATTTAATGAGGACTATTGTGTACCAGTTGTTCTAAAATTAGAATAATAACTTTATTTGTAAAGTCAGTTTGATCAAAAATAAAAACTATCAACAAGTAAAAGGTTTAATAACAAAAAACATTAAATATTTCTTTTCAGAAGTTGATGTTTGTGTCACATGATCACAAACAGAACATTGTCAAATTTCAAATGAAATTATCAGAAGAAAGTTTTTAAGTTAAAAAATCTTGATGTCAAAAACAGTTTGTTTGTTGTCGGTTTGTTTTTACCGTCTGCAGAAGAAGCTTCATTTCCACCTTCGACCTTCGAGTCTGTCGACGAGTCTGCGGATGAAGAGAAGCCGGTTGAACCAGTTCAGACTTTTTCATCTGCACAGCGAGAGATTCAAGAAGAGCAAAGATAAAATCCCCAGAACGCCTCGACGACCTCGAACTCATCATCGTAAAGGAGGAAACGATGCTGAGCTGCAAAAACGGCAGGAAGTAACTGGGATTCATCCGCCGCTGAAAATAGTCCCCAAACTAGTGCAGCACCTCCTTCTGTTTGACTGATTTCCTCCTTTTAACTATAAAACTATGTTTGTGAGGTGTTTTTGAAAGACTTCATGTTTTCCAACGAGCCTCCAGATGCAGACGAACACCGATGAAACCCGGCACACTGATTAAAACCACGAGGAGAAGCAGAAGGAAGGTTTTACCTGAGACGCCGTCGCTGTTCGTTCCACTCTGAGGAGAACAAAAACGAAAGGAGACTTTTAATGACGGAGGAAATCAAAATAAATCCGAACCAGCTCGCAGACAAACTGTCGTACTTACCGGAGCAGCAACCAGCCGCAAGGTGACGGTTTTAGAGTCCAGGAAGATTTCGTGATTTTTCCTGGCGAGGACTCGCTCTCTCACTGCAAACAATCACATTCACACTTTAAATATTCAAATAAAAGCTGTTGACACGAGCTGTGAGGCTCAAACTGTGAACCAGGTTATAAATACAGACTCATCCAGAGTGAACTGTCATTTTATTGTTTTTATCCAAACCACATTTACAGGTTTGAAACGTGATTGGTCAGATTTCTACAGATGTGTTTCTGCTGGTTCAGATCGGCCCTGAGTTTCCTTTTTAACGTCAGTACGTACTGTTGTATGTAGTATGTAGTATGTTGCATGTAGTATGTTGTATGTTGTATGTAGTATGTTGTATCTTGTATGTAGTATGTTGTATGTAATATGTTGTATGTAGTATGTGTACAAACGGAACATACTACTCCATCTTCAAAAAGGTGCCTCGACCTTTGACCCTCTTGTTCGTATCCGTCACACAACATTTAAAGAAAAAGGATAAATTGAAAATATTGACATTTAGAATTTTTTTCTCATTATTGTATTTTGATTTTGTTCTCGAAATTTCAATTTGATTCTCCAAATTTTGACTTGGATTTTTTTTGTGTTTGATTTGACCTGAATAATCCTTCGTGAGTACTTTAGTTTAAATCACTACATCTGCTCCATCGGGACTCTGCTGCTGTGACTCATCTCATCTGCAGGTGAAATGGAATTTTACTTTGGCTGTAAAGGTGAGGTGCATGATGGGACGTTAACTGCGTGCTCTAAATAGACTATAAAAAGTGATATGATGACGTCAGTAGGTTAGGTTATGTTAATCTATGACATTGAAGATTTAGTCGAAGTTTAACATCCAGTGAACTCTGCGATGTTTTAAAAGTCCACATGAAGCATTTATCAAACATTAAATACATTTATTTAAGAAAACATTCATTTCCTTATTGACCAAACCAAGCACGTGATGTTTTATTTGATTAAAGTTTGTTTTCACAAAACTTCCTCTCCAGTTTTTGGCCTGTTTAAAACGGTCAGACCTGCTCGGTGTCCTCCACCCGGACCATGTTGGACTTTATTAAATAAAACGGTGTCCGGTGGTGTGAAACGACGCGGAAACTCACCCTCCTCCGCCCTGAAGAACACGGCCGCCCTCGGAGCTCCGTCCTCGGCCTCCACTCGGCACTCTCCGCCGCTCGACTTCTTCTTGCTCTGGAAGTACAGCTGCAGTTTGTTCTTCACGGTTTTGGCCTGAGCCGGACTCCAGTCCCCCTCCACGGTCACCGGCGGACACTCGGCTGCGTCCATCCTTCCTCCGGTCCAAACACCGACCGACTGACTGACTGACTGACTCCGGTTCAGCTTCAGGCTGAGGAGTACTTTCACTTTCGTTTCCCCTTAAACTGACGAGAAACTAGAAACCAGTGAACCCTCCTAAAAACACCGCTAATATAATATATACACGATATATCCACATGGTGTATTACTGAAGTAAAAGTACTAATACACACTGTGAAAACACAACAGAAAAAGTTAAAGTCCTGCTTTTAAAAACGCATTTAAGTAAAAAATACATCAGTACTGTCAGCAAAATGTACTTAAAGTATTAAAAGTATATTCGATAATAATAATAATGATGATCATCTTAATTGTATTTCTTCTCTGAAGTGCAGATTTATTTCCTGTAATAAATACTCCAAATACTGTTAAATATTCACAGTGATAGAATAAGTATTCAGCTTCTTTACTGAAGTAAAAGTACTGATAAACACAATGAAAATACTTCAGAAAAAGTTAAAAACTTATTTCAGTTAAAGTAGAAAAGTACTGTTAGAAAAAAGTAATTCAAGTATTCAAAATAAAAGTACTTTTTATGCAAAATGTCCCAATTTAATTGGTTTTAATTATTTATCGAATATAAATATTAGAATATTACTTCAATTTAAGAACATGAGACTGTTTAACAGTCTGAACTAAATATAGAAAAAACATTTATAATAAACTGATCAAGTAATTAAAGTAATTCAAGCTGTAAAATAAACAGTAAAATCGTGAAATATTTACCTGTGAAGTGCAGATTCATTTCCTGTAAAAAAAGATTTTTTCGGAAGCAATAAGAAAATGTCTCCCCCTGCTGGTCAGTTACAGTAATGCATCATAATCTGTTGCATTTTATTTAGCAAATCAAAGTGAGTTTTAAAACATATTATTAATGTTAAAAAGAAGGAACATTTTCTGAACCCATTAAGGAACATTTGATCCTTCAGTGTATCAAAAAAATTCAATTTTAAATCACCAAAATTAGAGATATTATAATAACTAATAATCAGTTGTTCAGAAATAATAATACCATGAGAAAGTTTATTTATAAGGTTTATTTCAAGTTCTGTAATAATATTTGAATATTATTTATCACAAGGAAACTCTGTCTACAGGTTAATCAATGTTTTACTTTATATTGTTTAGTCATTGTTCCTTTTTGGGCTTTTTTAGTATTTCATTTAACTTTTAATGGAATTTATTTATATATTCAATCATCTATTTATTTGTATATTATAGTCGATATTACTTCAACATCAACGGTCGGATCGTTTTGTCAGAAGCTGTTTATCAAAGTTAAGAATCTAAATAATTTCAATTCAATAAGTTAACAATATCTGCAGGTAAACCACAAAAAAATGATTTAGATATAATTATAACGCTTAATTGGTGAAATGATGAAAAAAAAATGTGGTTTTACTCCACACGATAAATAGAATTAGAGAAGACCAATATCGCCACCTGGTGGAGGATCTTTATATTGTTGAAGTTAAATTCATAGTTTTACTGTTTATTTAATTATCTGATCAAGTTTTGAGAAGTTTTATTTTTCTTAAGTGAAAAACTGTTGAACAACGTTTTCGTCAGTTTATGAAACGTATTTATCAAAGTGTCTCTAATCTCTGATCATCAGTTTAAATACTCGACGATCCTCTAAACCAACAATCCATCAATTCATCTTCTGTCAAAAAACACATTAATCAACTAATTGTTCGTTCTGCTGCCGTTATAAACATCAGAGAAAAGAAATCACAGAACGAACCGTGTTATTGATCCACGAGCGTTTTAAACTACAAATCAAGCTTCATGTCACCGAATAGATCTCAGTGGAAAATCTTTATTTCATTGACTTCAAATCCTTCTTGAGTAAATAAACTCAGAAATTGAAACAGAACGAGACGTTCTCCTGTCGTCCTGCGGAGAACGTGTTCCCATCATTTTCTTCTGTTCACGTTTTAAGAGCTGAACGTTGAACTTCAGGCTTCGTCGGCTGCTTTGTCTTCACCTGCAGAGAAACAGGAAGTGATGAAGGTCAGGAGGAGGAAGAGGAGCACGGTGTTCTCACAAGAGTGTCGTCTCTTGATCGACATCATCACCGAGTTCCTCACGTTAACGTGACCGCTGGTACGTAAACATTAGTGATGTCACCACGGAAACCAGAAACTGGAGCAGAGAAACATCAGATTTTGGAAACAGGAAATCTTCAACACGCCCGCTTACAGCCGAGTGTTCCTGAGCCCATGCGGTGATTTCCACTGAGTCAAACTCTGGAAATCATCAACAGAGAAACTTGAAACGCTTCAGAAAGTCTGACAGAGATGAAGCGACGAGCCAGGCGAGGTGTTCTGATGTCTGATGACATCACATTTCAAGAGGGGCGGAGCTTCACCGTCTGAGACCAAAGAAGAAGGCGTGTCAGGTCAGGAGACACCAGGTGGGTTTTTTCTTTGGACTACTAACGGTTCACGCGCAACAGGAACAGTTTCAGAACTTTTTGACCGTACTTGTTTTTAGGATTCGATCTGTATCTCAGGGATGTTTCATGTCTGTGATTTTAGAAGAATGATGCATACAGTCAGGCTTGGGAGGAGGAGGAGGAGGTGGAGGAGGTGGAGGAGGAGAAGGTGGTTTGGAGCAGCTGTAGGACACCTCCAGGTACCTGGTCTGCTCCTTGCAGGGATATTCGCCGAACACCCGCTCGGTGACGGGAACCTCACAGGACCTCCTGTTCCCACAGCTGATGGACAGACGGACAGTCAGAGATGAACAGGCGCTACGTCTACAAGCTTCTTAAATCTTTGACTTTTTATCCCAAAAACAACGAAGAAGTTTGTCTTTTTTACTGATGATGCAACTGAGAAGTTTAAGAAGGTATTTGTGTGTTTTTTATTCATGCAGCTTAAAGAAACACAATCACATAAGTAAAAATATTTGAACTGGGAATAAAACTATTGGGATTTCAAACAAATTCTCCTTCACAGTTTTGTTCATGGAATCTCAAATTAGAAATAAATCTCTGAACATTCAGCTCAGTGTCGATCTGAAACCTGTAATTCCCTCTCCGGACCACCAGAGGGCAGCGTGTCGGTGTCGCAGCTTTGACTCACACAGGTGTAAAAAAAACAACAGGTGATGAAGGTTAGGAAAAGATGTCTTTAAACAAATCCACGTTGATCTGTCATGGACTCTAATCCTTCATCACGTGACCTGAGGCCGACCTTCACGCCGACACGCTGCCCTCTAGTGGACATGCAGGTGTATTACACGCTGGGCTGAAACGTAAGGATGAAGAGGGGTTCTCTTACAGATCCTCCACCACCATCTCGGCCCAGGGGAAGGTGCAGAAGGTGTCGGGCCCGTCGTCCGGGTACCGTTTTCCCTCCCCGCACCTCGTCCCCACGCCGACCTTATACAGGATGTGCTCCAGGTTGATCTTTGTGCCGACATCTGGAGGAGGAAGAGGAGGAAGAGGAAGAAGAGGAGCAGAGAGGCGAGTGTGAGGAGTCACTGAAGTCAGACTGAAGCTCATCTGAAAAACAGTTTTCATATAAAAGTCTGAGACACGGACGATACTACGTCCCGCCCACCGATAGCTGTAACCTGACTGCACCACAGGCCTGTCAATCAAACAGACACGCCCCCAAAAACAGGTCTTCTTGAATCTTCTTTTCTAATGAATGAGGGATTATTTTCAGATGGACCTCCAGAAAAGATGAGTGTGCGTTTGATTTTCTCACCACATGACATCTCCACCGTTCGGTTGAGGCAGGCGTAGATGACCTCTCCCTCTGGGAAAACACACACAGGTCAGTCTGCGTCATCTCTGCACTAAAAACTATATCAAAGTATATAAAAGTCTATAAAAGTTGTTCTGTAGTTGGAATAAAAACGTACCAGCAGCTGGAGTGAAACAGGCCGCAGCAGCCAGCAGTGAAAACAGACGGAGAACTTCATCAGTTCAACTCCGGCTGTCGTACTTTACAACAAACAGCAAAACAAACTGATGGTTGAATATTTTTAAAGAGAAGAAATTATTTTATTTACGTCACAGAGAAAAAGAAAAGAAGTTTCTGGATTTTATCTCTCAGAAAATAAAACTATTTCATGAATTTTAAACTAAAACTAACTTCAGTTTTTAAACATGAAATGTTCCTTCTATAATTTATGACCAATTCAGTCCCATGTTGTTTGTATTATTTTATTTTTCCAGTTCCATCGAGATGGAAAAACATATTTTTTACTGGAGGAAGTCAAACTCAACATATTAAAATACAACAAACGTGTATTTACCCTGAAGTTATGACTTTATTCACCTGTAATGTTTCCTTTTGGATATTTTTGGTTGATTGAAAGCATCATCAAACTATTTAAAGATAACAGACACTTTGATTATTTTGTTATGTTATAAAAAATAAGTTGCCTTCAACAGTTTTCCACTTCAGAAAATAATTTTTTTAGCAAACAAATACTTAAATAAACAGTAAACCGATGAATTGAACCTCTATAATATAAAAGAAGCTCCACCAGGTGGCGATGTTTGTCTCTTCAATATAATCCACTCATGTTACTCAGAGTTTCCTTTATGATAAATAATATTAAAACAATATTTGTTCAACTTTAATGTCGACATGAAACACATTTTATAAACTGATTGTTTTTTTTAGCTGCAGGAACTTTAAATAGCACAAAGTAAAAGAAACGATAAAGAAGAAGTGCACAAGTTATTTATTTGACAAAACGTGAGAAAAATAAAATGTTAGAAAACAGAATATTAGTTATTATTGTGTCTTTTTTCAGATCCAGTTGTGTAAACATTATAAGTACACATTGAAGGTATTTGTACTTTTAGTATTTCCACTTTATGAGACTTTTTTTTTCTCTGAGCTTTAAAATTAGTTTTCATATCTGTTGATTTTAAATTTGAGTTTTTCTGATGAACTGAAACTTGCTGCGTCTGTTTGTGTTTTTATGTTTCAGTTAGAAACAAAAAACACAATTTTAGACGACTTCTCACCTTTGGTCCTAAAAATGTTTCACCAACATGGTTCGTTGGAATCTGGTCGGAGTGACTCCTCCATATTTAAGATGCAAATACTGCAGCTGTGGTTACTTTTCAGATCAATATTTAATGTAAAACATGAGGAGTTTGTTAGAAATGTATTATTACGTGTAGATTAGACATCACACGTTGAAATTGAAGCAAATAATCCAATAATTGTATACATGATTAATGTTTATCGGCTCTTTTGCAGAATGAATACTTTTACTTTTGATACTTTCAGTACATTTTTCTGACTGAAAGGAGACTTTAAAAGCAGGACTTTTATTTAAAAGTGCACATTTTTGTTTCCTGCTGTAACTCCCTGAACTTTATTCGACCCTTTAACAGCCAGCTGATCCAAACACAGTTACATTTCTGCGTGCTGCATTAAATAAAAACACCTCAACAGAAACCAACCAAAGAGAAGCAGGAGGATGAAGTAAAGAGGAAACTCACGGCCGAAGACGACCATCCTCCGCGGGGTCGTGTCTCTCATCCGTCCTCGTCTGTCCTCCACCTGCAGACGCTCCGACAGTGAGACAGCGGATCTGGACGTCCACATATTTATGCGTGTGCGCTGACGGCAGACATGCAGACGCCTGTCCCGCCGCTGCAGGCATGCGAGGCCTCCTGACCCAGATGTGCAGAGCGCGTAAAAGCTGCAGGAGAAGCTGCAGTAAATCCGCAGGAACCGGGACCTTTAACTCTTCGCGTCCCGGCCGCCGCTCGCTCTGCTGCACATTTCTCATTCAGAAGCTCGCAGCTTCAAGGAAACACGTCTGGATCCGTTAACGCTCCTGTTTACCAAAACGTGCATGTTTTCAGGAACAGAAGACTTTAATGAGCTCAGAGACGGACGCCGTGATTTCTGCAGCTCAGACAACACGAAGTTTGCAGCTCCACGTCGCTGCAGGTCAGAAAGTGTTTGTGTTCAATTTTAAGAAATTCCCTCAAGACGTCCCGAGATATCAAACCAATGGGAAAGATGTGAGGTCACAGTGAACATGACCTTTGACCCTCTTCTCCCTCCGCCAGGTGCTCTCCAGATATCATGCTCAACATGAGGTTGACAGTGACCTTGACCTCTGACCCCCAAAATCAAATCGATTTATCCGCGAGTGGAAGTAAATGTTTGTGGAGACGGATGGACGACCCGAGAACACGTCGACTCCGGCTGGATTTTGCCAACGTGAAGAGATAAAAACTCCTGAGAAACATCCCGGTATCACAGCAACGCCTCAAATAGTCACGAAAGTTGCACATTTTGTTAAGTGTGAAACTTAACGCGTGTAAATGTCACCTGACGAAGGATCATGTGATCAAGGTCCTCAACAGACCATGCTGATGATACGGTTCAAATCCAGGAGGTGGCAACGTTGCTCTTCAGCTGTCTTTTTGTTTCCTATCAACAAATGTGTTTTTGCGATCAGTTTAATTTTCCTGTAAATCACACGCTTAAAAAAACATGCAGTAGGTTTAACTTTCGTCCACGACAGAAAAACGTGTAACTTTCACGCCCGGATGGGCCGAAGCGTGTCTATTTCACGCTTTGCAGTGATACAAGGTTGAAACAGAAAAACAGCCTCTTATGATCTGGGCCCGAAATCTTCAGTTTTATTTCCATCTATATTCTGAAGCTTTTTACATTCA
This sequence comes from Embiotoca jacksoni, assembly GCF_022577435.1. Taxonomy (NCBI): domain Eukaryota; kingdom Metazoa; phylum Chordata; class Actinopteri; family Embiotocidae; genus Embiotoca; species Embiotoca jacksoni. Next base: position 3,523,851 of record NW_027185389.1, read on the forward strand.
AAGATTCATTTATCATTTTTGTTGTATTTTCTGATTTATGGAGTGATAAAATCCTCTTGAGCTTAATGAGTCAACAAAATGAAACAAGAAGTTCAAACATGGATTCATCTGAACTTCAGATTCAGGACCCACCAGGAAACCAGGAAATGTCCCAACATGCACGAGCGGCCTCGTGAAGAGGACGTCCAGGTGTCCCGAGGCTCATAAATACCACAGAGCTGCCAGCAGGATTCAGCAGCACGACGTCGAGCTTCAAACTAACAAATCAGGTTTTAAACGCAGGACTTTAACTTGCAGTAGTTTTGTACTTTTACAAACTTTTACTCCAATAAAAGACGTGAGCACTTCTTCCACCTCTGAAGTTTTGTGAGAAACAACTTTTAAAAAAAAACTCCAATAAAATGCACATTATTTTAAAAACATCATAAATATATTACTGCACACGGTGTACTTTTACATTCACACTTTAACAGAATAAACTTAAAACTTCAACATTTTTCTTTTAAAAACAGCATTTACTTTTAATGCTCGACCACATTCAATATCAAAATCTTACCTTTGATACTAAATACTTTTACTGAAGTCATTTTCTGACAGGTGTGTGTACTTGTACTTCAGTGTGGCCTTCAGGTACTTCACATGCTGCCCGTTCATGATCGTGTTGGGATGTGACTTTATGTCCTCTGAGCTCTGCTTGTTTTTATAAACTGAAGTGCAATTGTGTCACTCCAGAGAAGTTCTACTGTTTTTCAAAATAAAAGTCCTAATAAAGCCTCTGTAACCCGACACCACACTCAGCACTTTGTGTCTTTTAAAGCAGCTGTTTGACTTCAGTTGCCTCACCTCTCCTCTGGATGAGCTTCTTCCTCTGGTTTGGACCCAGGAACTACCAAACCAAAGCCCCGCCCACCTGGACTCCTTTTATGGTCGCGGTCCTGGTGGAATGTACCAAGTGTGGTGTAGCTGGAGGAAGGGGTGTTTCTGCAGTGTGTGTTTGCTCCTTCAAAGTGTTATACATATATAGTGTGATATAAATATCTACTGTGTCACATAAACTGATGCTCAGCGTTCAGTGATTTTTCTTTTTGTGATTTCAGGAGTTCAGATAACGCTGACAGGAGCAGACCTCTGTCAGGACCTCAAACTTAAAGGTCCAGTGCAGTGTTTTCTTGTTTTTATTGAATTTCTTACCAAGCTGATGTGCACTTTAAAGATGCTGCACTTATTCTACAGTTAAAGAGAGAACAAAATTAACTTAAGCTCACAGACTGGATATAAAAGAGTTCGTAGCTTCAGGTCTGTAAAATGGTTCTGATCCAGAAGTGTCTTCAGCTGCAATACCAGCGAGTGCCACTAGAGGTCGGCTCCAAAAAGCCTCCGGCTCCATAGACTCCCATTCAACTTCTCTCATCAAATCCAAAGTGAACAAAATGTCTCCTGAAGCTCCGCCCTCTATCAGCTGTTCCCTGGGTAGCTCTCTGTCTCCCCCTGCTGGTGGAGGAGAGATGTTCAGCTTCTCTCTGCTCTCAGGTACTTCTGTTCAGTTATATATGACCAGTTTAGATTACACAACCTTTAAATACTTCAGACTGGGTTTTAAATCATGAATTATAATTTGACACAGTTGATTTAAGATGATAAAATGCTCAGAGTGTATTTTATCAGCACATATATTCATTTTTCTTATTAGAATCTCAGATAAAATAATATTTTATCTCAGTTTGTGGTGAATACATGAATAGATCCTGTTTGATCCTTGTTAATTTCTCATATTAATATAACTGATTGGTGGCTGTGCATTAATTACATGGACAGATAATTGTGGCTATTATAGATAATCAGAAACCTCTGAACCAGCAGCAGAAACTCAAGATCAGTTAAAAACGTGGAGAATTTTATCCACAGACTTCAAACAATTAAAAACACTTTGACATCTCTGTTCATACGAACTTTATATCCTGATTCACGTCATGGTTCAGATCAAAACTGTTTCAGTTCAGTTTTCTTTTACAAACCAGACCTGAATTTTGTTGCAGAAAAGTGAAGTAAAAGATGAAAAACGAGTGAAGAACTTTGGTTCCTGTTTAAATCTGAAAGGAACTTGATTGGAGGGAAAAGATGCAATAAAATAATATCTAATAACATATTATAATTAAAACTGCAAGCAGTGATATATGAGCCCTCACCGCCGCCTCCCCGACTTGCAGCGGGAGGGACCTCGTATACCCGCTTAAAGTAGCTCTTTTTGTCTCGTTTCCTGTCTCCAGCAGGGGGCGCTGGCGAGCCGTTTGGCCACGCTGACTCACAAAACACATCAGATGTATCTTCTTAAATCTTAAATCATCTTACAGATGAACATTTAGTGACAATCTATACAATTTGTAACGTCACGATAACAAATGACCTTGTTGATTAGCTCGGAGCAAATAGGATCAAATCCAGCAATCTCTATATGTCACTAAGAAAAATATCCCTTTTTGTAAACAAGTCTTCTTTGATCACTTTGTTGTCACTCCAGAAGAAGAACACCATGTTTAGTATCAGAGTCTCTTTAAATATTGCTGTTGCTCAGCTGTTCATCTTCCACGATGGACAACGGTCACATATATCCATTACTGTCCATTTAAAGTATAAGTACAACTGTGACCAAGTGAAGATTTTAAACCCAATAACTGTTGAAATGTTTGCTGTTTCAGGTGTAAATCTCTGTGGTAAGGGTTTCAAGGTAAGATAAGAAAACTAGAGACAGAAGACTTGTGGAGAGTCCAGTGAAGCTGAACTGGAAAGAGGCTGGAAAGTTGAATATCAGTGCTGTTGCTACCTCAATATGTTCCAGTTGTGCTTGGACTGCTGTCATGAACTTGGTGACTTCCAAAGATCTGTGTGCTCTGTGGTTGAAGGCTGACTGTCTGACACGATACCCTAAATGTTTGATAAACAGCGTTTGCATGGACATTGTTTGATTCTGGGACAATAGATTAGATAATCAGAGACTTGGATGGTTTAAGTTTTTAGTTACCTGTTGTCATGGCGATGCTTAGAGCCACGACTTCATTTTCACCGTATGAATCCATTCGCTCCGTATAAAGCCGACCTACTCCACTCTCATTGGTTCACCTTAAACTCTACCTCTGGGGTTACGTCATCAGGGGAAGTCTGTATGGGGGCAAAGGTCAGCTAAGATCAAAGGGTCCTTCCTTCCTTCTTCCTCCCTTTCCCGCTGTAATTACACAGTTTATTCCACGTCATCAGATCACTAAGATCAATGGATCAAAAAAATACTTCCTTTCCCATGGTAATTAAATAGTTTATTACATCATAATTCATTCATCAAAGTCAAGTCATGATAGGGGGCGGGGCTTAGGGGGTCAAATCATTCAATCAAGTCATAAACACTTTTTGACAGACAGTGGAGCATATATCTCTCTAGCCATGAACACTTACACAGAGTTTTGTCTGTTAATGCCATATTTTATATCAAATCATCGTTTTACTAAGTAAAGAATACTGTTAAAAAAAATGACAGACACTGGGGCATATATCTCTATGGCTCCTTATAAAAAACTAAATCATTTGCAAAGACCAAGTCAATGCTGTATTTAATAATGTTCGAATTTTCATACACAAAGATGACTTCATTCTTTTTCACTGTAATAAACTAGCAGGAGAATATGTCATTTTCTGAAGGTATCTGTTGATGAAAGAGGAAACACAGGAAAGAGGTTCAAATCCTTTCTGTGGTGCAGCACTTAGAGGATTTGTTTTTGAGGACGCTAGAAATGCCTTAATATTGTTGTTAAATGTATCTTCAATTAATTAATTATCATGATACATGAGAGGTGAAAGAAAATTATAAAAAAAGGACACTGTAAAATACTTCCAGTGAAATTCATAGGAGAATTGAAAAGTAACTTACAGTAAAAAAAAAAAAAAAGATTGCCAGTAATAGGTGAAATAAAATAGAATGTATATATATATATATGTATGTATATATATAACCCTACATGCAATATTTGTAGTCGTGTGAGTAAACTGTAAATGTAGACATCTCTCTGTTTAGTGATCTGTCCGTCGTGCGTAACTCAGGAAAATAAACGGTAAAATGACAAAATAATGATCAACAATAAGATGAACAAAGAATATGTCCATTTCTGGATCTTCCAATTAAACTCCTCTTGCAGCTTTCTGTGGTTTGTTTTCTCGTCCTCCAGGTTCTGTTTGTCCTCCTGACGCATTCGTTCCCAGAGTTGACTTTTCTCTGTGTCCCATTCGTCTCGATGTCTCTTCATGTCTTGTGTAAGCTGCTCCAGATTCCTCTCGGCCTTTTCTCTCTGATTTCACTCTTTTGTCCGATTCTTCCAGTTTCTTTCTCCAGTCCAGTCGCTGAGCGTCATCTTGTTTTCTCCGTCTCTTGTCCTCTTCCTCTCTCTCTCTCTTTGTCCTCTCTCTCTCTCTTCATGTCCTCTCTCTCTCTCTTCATGTCCTCTCTCCTTCTTCAAGTATTCCTCTTTCTCCTTCAGCTGCTTGTCTCTTAGCTCCATTTGTCCTCTCAGAACTTTCCCTTCCTTCTCGTGTTTTCTCTTGAGCTCCTCCTCCCTCCTCCTCATCTGGTCTTCCTTCTCCTCCAACATCCTCTCCACCTGTGTTTGTGTGGATTCCTTTGTGTCGTCCATCATCTCAGTTGTGTAGCAGCTGCTGTAGTTTCCTCTCAGCATGGTGTCGATCTTGGTCAGCAGCTCACTGACCTGCGTGCGGTTGGATGTATCTTTGTTGTTGAAGACCTGGTATCTCCCTCCACAGTCACGCATGAGTTTCTGAACAAAGTCCGGACAGTCTTGGACGTAGCTCTCGATCGTCCGATCGTCCAGCTCGTCTCCTCTGGTGAAAATAATGACGGTGAAATCCGATGACTTCTCTCCCAAATACTTCTTCATCTGTTCCACGGAGTCTCTTTCCTCTTCTGCAAAGTTGCCGATCTGCAGCACCAGTAAGAAGACGTGAGGTCCCGGAGACAACATGCTGATGCATTTTCTAACCTCCTGCTGGAAGTCCTCCTCGGACAGCCTCTTATCGAACAGTGCGGGCATGTTGACCACGGCGACAGACCGGCCGTCCATCTCTCTGGCTGCTTTCTCACAGGATGTGGTCGCCGGCTTCGGGACGATTCGGGGGTTGAAATGTTTTTTGCCTAAAATGGTGTTTCCAGTCGCGCTCTTCCCGCTGCCAGACTTCCCGATCAGAACCATCCTGAGAGGCTCTCTGCTCTGATTTTCATCGTTACCTCCCATCTCAGACTTCTGCTTCACATCCTGCAGGTCAGCTTCAAGTTTTGTACCTTTCTCCATCTGAGCCTTGATGAACATCTCCTTCGTGAAGCATCGGGTTCCCTTAACTTCCATCCTTTCCACAGTCTCCAACATTTCTTGGATCTGCTGTTTGTCTCTGATGTTGACAACAAGGTTTGTCCCTCCACAGCTCTGACAGAGATCCTGGATGTCTTTGTCTTTTGTTATGAAGTTAAGAACAGCTGGATGTTCAGGATCTGACTCCATGGTGAACAGAATCAGGGTGAAGTCGTTGACTCGAGAGCTGAATGTGTTCTGGAGGGTCTCCAGCTCTCCCTTGTCTTCATCAGTGAGGGGACCCACAGGTAGGACCAGGATGAAGACGTGGACGCCCTCAGGACCACAGAGGGAGACACAGCTGAGTGATTCCTCCATCACCTCCTCCGGAGGTTTTCCATACAAGGCGGGCAGATCCACCAGGGAAACCCGACGTCCACACACCTCTCCCTGATGTTGAACACACTTCGATGAGTCGGAGACTGAACGAAGCTCCGTCTCTCCTAAAATGGCCTCGATGGCTGAAGTCTTCCCCGCTCCTCTCCTCCCACAAACAACCAGGTTCAACGAGGGTTTCTTCTCTTCAGGCGACGGTGTCATGATTAAACCAACGTCTTCATCCTTAAACATGTCGCAGCTCAGATGTTCTCCGTTGTTCACCTTCACAGTTTGACCCAAACGTGTCAACAGCTCTGAACGTTTGAGGTTCTTCTTCCACACGTATCTGTATCTGCACCGTTGGATCAGGTCTTTGAGAGGTTGATGGTTCATATACTCCATCCTACCATCTCTGGGTGGCGATATCAGAACCAGAGAATGATGGAACCATCGATCGCTGTAGTTTTCTAGAACTCTGCAGAGCTTCTGTTTGTGTTCCTCGGTGAAGTCTTCAGGCTGCAGAAGCAGCAGGAACACATGAGGTCCAGGAGCAGAGAGTCTCACACATTCTTGTAGAAAACCTTTCATTTTGTCTGCGGTGGGAAACAGCAGATCTGAGGTGTTTATGACGGTTATTTGTTGGTCCTTCAATGGGCAGCTGTCTCTCAGCCAGGGGGGAGATGCTTCATGGAAAACAGGCTTTTGAAGTATGAAGTTCATCACTTCTGTCCTCAGAGACAAGCTGTCCCCCAGCAGAACGACCCTCAGCTCCGACACTGGACAATAAATTATATATTTGTATGTGTCAACATTTAAATGGGGCGGATAAACACAAATCAGGAATTACCATACATTAAAATGATATAAATTACACCGCTCAAAAAAGGTAAAGGGAACACTTAAACAACACATCCTAGATCTCAATGAATGAAATATTCCAGTTCAAATCTTGATTCATTACATAGTGGAATGTGTTGAGAACAAAATAACATAAGAATGATCAATGGAAATCAAAATCATTATCCATGGAGGTCTGGATTCAGAATCATACTCCAAATAAAAGTGGAAAAATCAGATCACAGGCTGATCCAACTTCTGTGGAGATTCCTGAAGACAAGTCCAAATGAGTCTCAGTAGTGTGTGTGTCCTCCACGTGCCTGTATCACTCCCTACAACGCCTGGGCATGCTCCTGATGAGACCACGGATGTTCTCCTGAGGGATCTCCTCCCAGACCCAGATCAAAGCATCGGTCCACTCCCGGACAGTCTGCGGTGGACGTGGCGTCGGAGGACGGAACGAGACGCGATGTCCCGGATGTGCTGGATTGGATTCAGGTCTGGGGGACGGGCGGGCCGGTCCGGAGCATCGATGCCTTCATCGTGCAGGAACTGCTGACACACTCCAGCCACATGAGGCCGAGCATTGTCCTGCATCAGAAGAACCCAGGACCCGCTGCACCAGCAGATGGTCTTCAACGGGTCTGAGGATCTCATCCCGGGACCTGATGGCACTCAGGGTACCTCTGGCTAGCACACGGAGGGCTGCGCTGCCCTCCAAAGAAACGCCTCCCCAGACCGTCGCTGACCCGCCGCCGAACCGGTCCCGCTGGAGGATGTTGCAGGCAGCAGAACGTTCTCCACGGCGTCTCCAGACTCCGTCACGTCTGTCACATGTGCTCAGTGTGAACCTGCTCTCGTCCGTGAAGACCACAGGGCGCCGACGGAGAAGCTGCCGATCTCGGTGTTCTCCGGTAAAGTCCGGTCGCCCCGCACGGTGTTGGGCTGTGAGCACAGACCCCACTTGTGGACGTCGGGTCCTCGTACCGCCCTCATGGAGTCTGTTTCTGACAGTTTGAGCAGAAACATGCACATTAGTGGCCTGCTGGAGGTCATTTTGTAGGGCTCTGGCAGCGCTCCTCCTTGCACAAAGGAGCAGATAGGTAGGTAGGTAGGTAGGTATTTACTTTATTAATCCCTGAGGGGAAATTTTTTCGCTACAGCAGCATACAGAAGCAATAAGATAATAATAGAAACAATAGAATAAAATAATAGAATAGAATAGAATAATATAATAATAGAAAAGCAATAAAATAAAACAGCAGTAATTAGCAGTAAAAAATATAAATATAAAATATAAATGCACAGTATATACAGTACATTATATATCTATATATATTATATACAACCAACCAAGAAACACAGTCAACATATATATATGTATATATCTATATATATATATATATATATATATCTCTCTCTATATATATATATAGATATATATATATATATATATCTATATATATATACACAGTACAGTATATATCTATATATATAATATACAAACAAACCAAGAAACACAGTCAACAGTGTTATTGTACTGTGATGGATTTTGTCAGAGGTGAGTTATTGTAAAGTCTTATTGCAGTGGGCAGGAATGATCTCCTGTATCTGTCCTTGTGATAGTGGTCCCGCTGCTGGGTTGTTGTCCTCCTACGGCCCCCTCCACGTCTCCGGTTGGACCGGCCCGTCTCCCGGTATGTCCTCCGTCCTCTTGACACTGTGCTGACAGACACAGCAAACCTTCTTGCCACAGCGTGCATTGATGTGCCATCCTGGATGAGCTGCACTACCTGAACAACTTCTGTGGGTTGGAGACACCTCATGCTCCCTCTAGTGGTGAGGACACTGGCAAAATGCAAAAGGGACCAACAATCATCCAGAAAGGACGAGGACAGAGAAACGGTCTGTGGTCACCACCTGCAGAACCGTTCCTTTATAGGGTTGTCTTGATAATTGCCTCATTTCCACCTGTTTGTTCCATTTGTACAACAGCAGGTGAAACTGATCCTCAATCAGTGTTGATCCAAACTGGACAGCTTGATTTCACAGAAGTGAGATTGATTGGAGTTACATTGTGTTGTTTAGGTGTTCCCTTTATTTATTTGAGCAGTGTATATTCCTGAAACTTCAGTTTTGTATTTTGATATATACGCTGTAAACTGGTTGATTACATCCAACACAACGACTGTAAAGTTTAATTCCACAGAATGATTTTCAGATGCTTAAATAACGGCCGACGTCTCATTAAAACATCGATCAGACAGAATCCAGTTAAACTCACTGTCAGGTGGCAGAAGTTCAAAGCTGTGGCTGCGCTTCAACGGCTTCACATCTGGAACTGTTAACACACAGACATAGAAATGAATTCATAAAATCAATAAATTAAACAGTTATTTCTAAAATGATCTAGTCTGGGAATGTCCCACAACATTATCAACATTGATTTAAATATCATAGCCATGTTGTTATTTGAAATACAAATAAACCTGTTGTTAGATATCTATGGGCAGAAATGATATGTCAGCAGAACCTGAAGTTTTATGTGAATCTGAATTGCTCAACTTGAATAATTGATTTCCGAATTTGAATTTGAAAACCATCATTTGAAATTGAATTTTTAGTTTGAAACTGAATTTCAATAAACTTGAAACTGAATGTTTAGTTATGAATTTGAATTAATTGTCCGTGAAGCTGCATTTAAATGTCACTGAAAATTCAACTCTGTAAATTCCGTTCATGAAACTGAGATTCGGTTGGTGTCTCACACATCGGGTCTTTGAGGAAGAGCAGTCGAGCTCACGTTGACCCGCTTGTGAGCACGATATCTGGTAAATGCTCAGAGGAAATGTCTTCATACTTGGTACAAATGTTCACTTGGCCTGAAGGATTAAGTGATTTGGTTTTGTTGGTTTCCATTCTTAGGAATGTAATATCTGCCTTGAGAAAGAGGAATAAATAACTTTAAGAATAAAGTGCCTAGAGTTTGGTGGTCAGAGGTCAGAGGTCACAGTCACTGTGATCTCACATCTGTCCCATTTTTGTGAACGCAATATCTCAGGAACACCTCGAGGGATTTTCTTCAAATTTGGTACAAACATTCACTTCGACTCAAAGATGAAGATATTATATTTTGAAGGTCAGAGGTCAGAGGTCAAGGTCGATATGACCTCAAATTTGTCATATCCGTCATTCCCATCCTTGTGAACGTGATAGCTTTCTTTAAATTATGCACTGACATCCAGTTCAGTATGAAGTGATAAGAATTTGGTGGACACAGGTTACCGTACATAACTCTCTAACTCTTACATTAGTTATGAAAAAATGTCACAAATTTCTAATAGGATAAAATGATTATTATCTTTTCAGTCTATTATTCAAGACCATAACTGGTTGTAAGTTGTTTGAAGCATCCACATCGAAGAACTTAAAGCTTCTTTGCATCAACATCTATTTGAGTTTTGACAGATGTGCTTCTAAACTACAAGTTGAATGATCAGGCCATAATTCAAGTTCAGTAGTAATTGTCATGTTTGGAGCAGGATTGTACAGAAAGACCTTTTTTGTGGGCAAGGAGTGGATGATCCTCCTGATGTTGTTGTTGTTGTTATTTAGTTAGCTGGCAGCTACAGAGAGACTGTGTTCAGGTTAAGAGTTTTTCAGAGATGATAATTCTGCACGAGAAAGAGGAAACTATTTTATTAACTAATTAATTTGGTAATTAATTTAGATATAATCTCTAACAGATCATGATATTGTGAACGTGTTATTCTACTTTTTGTCAGAGGACAAAATTATTCATGTTAAATAATATGTCAGCTGTGATAGAGGACTTTGTTTAACTCAGAGTAATAAAATATGACCGGACTCACCAGGTGTTGCAGTCGCCATGACGACACTCTGCTGGAAACTTCCAACTCTAATTTATCTGGAGACAAACTGCAGGGATGTAAAACAGAAAATAGTTAGATGGTGTTTACTCTGAATTCTTATTACAGACTCAGCAACACACACTTTGTTTTTCCATCCAACCATCCATTATATATTTCTGCTTTATCCTGAACAGGGTCATGGGGGGCGGAGCCTATCCCAGCTCACTTTGGGAAAAGGCAGGATTCACCTGGACAGATCACCAGTTAATCACAGGGCCACATAGAGACAGACGGAAACAAAGACCATCCATGCTCTCATTCACACCTCAGGCACATTTGTAGAACCACCAGTTAACCTGAGGTGCATGTTTCTGGATGGTGGGAGGAAGCTGGAGAACCGAGAGAACGCACGCAGGCACACGGAGAACATGCAAACTCCACACAGAACGGCCCAGGCCCGGATTTGAACGCAGAACCTTTTTGCTGTGAAGCAACCATGCTAACCACTGCACCACTGTGCCCCCCACATTGTTTTGAAAGAGTAAAATTAATCATTCATTTATATCTGTATGCGTTACGTTAAAAATAAATCAGGTTTACATTGTGATAATATCTCAGGGCTGTTTGTCAGCTAGTTGTGAATTTAAAATTTTGATATGACAAAAATCTGATGTATTTCTTTTCATAATTCATCGTTCAGTCAAATTCCTCATTTACATATTAGTATGCTGTATTAATTATGTTTAATAACCACTGATCAGATTAAACCCCTTCATTTGAATTAAGGTGCAACTTCGTTATGATTATTGTAGCCACCAGGGGGCAGCAGAGTGATGTGTCTGACAGAGAGACCATGGATATCTTAGTTCATCAGATATCTTAGTTCATCAGATATCTTAATTCATCAGATATCTTAGTTCATCAGATATCTTAATTCATCAGATATCTTTGTTCATCAGATATCTTTGTTCATCAGATATCTTTGTTCATCAGATATCTTTATTCATCAGATATCTTTGTTCATGAAAACATTTAATTTACATATTTCATTTAGTTGGTAACTTGTAGTAAAATCATAATATTGCTTGAATCAGCACCGCCTTTAGAAAAAGTAATTCATCCTTTTAATACTTTAAATGAAAAAGAGATCAGGTTTATGTGTGTTGTTAATATTTCAGTGCTGTTTTATCAGCTTGCTGTTGTACTCTTCTGCCCCCTGGTGGCCGAAAAACCAATCCTGCAGTTTTGCATGACTTTAACTCAGGGACCTGATCTGATTCATGGTTATTGAACATGAGATACAGCATACTGTTGTTCCCCGACAGAAAACCGTCACTCTCCTTGTTTTTGTTGCATTTCTATATTCGGAGCTCGTTTCCCCTCATGTGCTTCAAGTCTTGTAGACTTCCTGTTTTGTCGTCATATTGGCAACCGCAATATATTAACGTGTAACTGAAGACTTGTTTTGGTCACAAATGGTTGAACATGTGGTTTAAAGTCCAGATATACTGAAATATGAAACCGCAGCGTCACACTCGATGTAAGTTAATGATCCCAGATCAACGGTTTCATGGGAATGATTTATTCCTGTTTGATATATTTGAAATGAATACCTGACATGAAGCTGTTGCAGGTTTTTAACATGACTTGTTGCCTGAGTTTAAGAATGAAATCAGACTTCACAGCTTGTTAAAAAGCCTGAATACCGGCTGCAGACTATCTGTTCTGTCATCAGCTTCCTGGAAGCTGCTGGAACTTCAGATTTTCTTGCAGCGCCTTAAAGTTTCCTCAACACCTCCATTTATCACCTTTTATCATCCAAACTTCCTGTCTGACGGTCTCAGTTATTCAAACAAAACCTCTTCTTCAAACTCGCATCACATTTTCTACAATAGGCCTCCGAGTGTATTTTCTATCAGCTGACTACACCCATAGCTGACAGGTGGAGTCACAGGTCTGCAGAGAAACACTTTGTAAAAAAAAGGAAATGGCTGCTACAGTTGATGGACCTTTAGACTGAAATCAGATATGAAGAAAACTAAAAGTAAAAACAAGTCTGATGTGAATTTAATCCGAGTTACAAACACGACACGTCTCAGATTAAAGTCGGAAACAGAACTGATCATATTTCCGTTGTAAAATGAAGCTGCTGTTTCAGACGGTTTGTTTTCTCAATAATGTTTGAATGAACAGAAATCCTTCATTTACTGGTTCATAAAGTTACATTATTCTCACAATCTATCGGCGACATCATTAAACTCCATAAATCCACCTTTAATCCACCAGTTGTTTCACTCACCTGCTGAATTTTAGATGTTTAAATCTTCATTTCTACTTCAGGTCGTCTTCTGGTTTTTTTCTGACTCCACCTGGAAGTATTGATGAAGTCCTGTTGTTCATTTGTTTTGTTTATTGTATTAAAACACAGTTCAGATTCATCACGTTGTTTTTTCATGTTTCACTGCTTCAGGATTCAGTTTTAGGGAGATTTAAAAGTTATTTTTCTTTCAGATTTTCATGAAGTTATTTCTTCTTTGATTTGTGTTGTCGCATTTTTCTAAAATCAAATTCTTGATATTTTGAACCTTTTACTGTTGTTCGTGTCGCAGTCTGACTTTTCAGAGCTGAATTATATAATTATTATGATTCTAATAATTTGAGTGTTCACTCTGCATGACAACCCAACATTTCCTCCTGCTGCTGCTTCATGTTAAAAGACGCCAGCTGGATAAACACAGGGGGGCTTTTATTTTGAAGGGCTCACCGGAAACTGTTTGTCACCGACAGTTTGACTGCTTGATGTTTGTGGAGTCGGAGGATCTGCAGGTAAAAGCTCCGCCCAACAAAGCAGCAGGTAAATGTTCCTGATGGAGGAGGGCGGAGCCTCATTACTTTCAACTCTGACTGCATTTTAATTCAAAACATTCCCCAATATTCTGGATCATCCTTCCTCACAGTGAACGGTTGGATTCAGACTGTTGGTTGGTTTCATTTAGAAAAATCATTTCCAGCAAGTAGAAATGTAAATGATCTAAATCATTTCAATTCTTCGTCCTCCACGTAGTTTTTCTTGGTTTACTTCAACACTGTAAATCTCATCAATTTTGGATAAGATCATCGTGTGTTTGTATCGGTTCTGTTCACGTATCTCTGAAAAGTCAACGAGCTCAGAAGAACATTTTATTTCGATTTCACGTTAGTTTGAAGCTGCAGTCGGTGACGTGACGTCGTGCTGCTGCTGAGTCGGGACCTGCTGCGGAGCTCTGTGCTATTTATGAGCCTCAGGGGACACCTGGACGTGGGACTGTCTCCTGATGCATGTTGGGACATCTTCTGGTGTCCTGTGCTAATTATCAGAAAACATGCAGAAGAAGAACAATAAGTGTGATCCCCCTCCTTAGAGAATGGTTTGTTCCATCTGAATACAGAATGAAAATCAGCATGCAGAGACTTGAACCCGACAGATTGAATTGAGAGTCTCTACAAGCTGATTTTAATGAGAACTGACGGCTGCAGAGAAGGAAGGAGCTGCAGAGCAGGAAATCAGCAGTGAGTCTATAGTTGCAGCTCATATGTGTTGGGTGTCTTTCATTCTGGAAATCTGGAGTAGTTATTGTTGTCCAACTTAAAACGCTTCTAACAGTCAAAATGTCGGTGATCAAATTGTGAAAAAGTTCACATCTCATCCGGATGATGTCGGCTGTATCTCCAAATATTTTGGTGAATTTTGAGCAAACGTTTGGAGAAATAGAAAATGTTGTTCACACAGTCCACATTTCAGGAAGATATTTAATATCACTGCGGGCTCACCGCATGACCAAACTGAACCTTTTTGAACACGCGTGACATCTAATATTCAAACAACGTCTGATGATGATTGATTGTAATTTCTAAAGTGTAGAATATGAAATGCTAAAAACTTAGATTACAGGGGTATTAGTTCTAACAAATGTAAAATCATTTTAAAACAGATTTTTGAAAATATTGCAAAAAACCAAAACAATCCCGTTTTCAAACTGCTCCTACGGATCGCTACTTTTTCGTGATTTGTACGAGAACGGAACGACAGATCTCTAAGAAACGTCGTAGCACAGCGTTGCCACTAGGGGCACACCGCTCACCGGAATTTAGGGAATCATCTCCCAAAAACTGGAGAGGAAGTTCAACGGCAAAGTTTTAACCAGCACAATAATAATAGTTGTGCTTTGCACCTTCAGTGATAAACACCCAATAATTCATCTGCATCATAATCACCTGATCTACTCAATGTTAGACAACTGAAAACACACCGTTTCATTCAAACCAATTTTTATTTATTAGAATATGAGAAAATATTGTTTACAAATTCTTTAGCTCTTGAATTTTTATAGATTTTTTTGACATTAATATTTTTTAATTATATCAATTTACGTGTAATAAATTTAGCAAATGTACAACTTGTTGGTTTAAAACCTGCCTCAACAAACAATAATAATGATGTAATCACACTGTATTCATTGTGTTTATACCAGTATACCAAAATGATTAAAAAAAAAAGACCGCTCCGTAAAATGACCCTAAAATCACAGCAGATTTTGATCATAGAAATGAACTGATTGATGTTTCTAGTGATGTCATGATGATTTGTTCCAAATGTTCAGACCAATCAGATCTCTGGGTCAGAATTACTGGTTGTATAATTCTACATATTATGTTCACACAACTGGGTGAAAATAAAAATCAACCTCTTTCCAAAAAACAAAAAGCCGCTTTGTCTGCCGAACAAAAAAAACACGACAAAATAATATTGAAGTACAAATACTGTGTTCCTTTCAAAATATACGGAACAAATATTTAATAAAATAAAATAAAAGTCTTTACAGAACGAAAGAAAAAAAATATAGCTGAATTTTATTTTATTTATTGATTCACTTTAAAATGAATCTGTGAAAACAGTTTGAACAAGGAGACCTGAAGAGATGAAATAAGACGTGAGGACATCGGTGGTGAAGAATATTGATCAGTTTGTAAGTGAATTAGAGATTTCAGCAACGAGAAACGTCATCACATGATGAGACATTTCTTTTGTTGCTCTTTCTTTCCTTTCTCGTGCTCTTCCTTCACTTTCTCCATCAGAGCTTCGAAGTCTTTGTTGTATTTGTCTTTGAACTCATTGAATTCTTCAGCTTGTTTTCTGGCCTCCTCTTCGTGTCTCTTCTTCGTGTCCTCCAGTTGTTTCTTGTAGTTTTCCTCTAATTCTTGTTTCTCCTTCTCCTCCTGCTCTTTTCTCTTTTTGTCTTCTTCTCTTCTTTTCTTTTCATAATTCTCTCTTTTCTGTTTGTACTCTTCCTGAAGCGTCTTCAGTTTTGTTTCCTCCTCCTGACGTCTCTGTTCATCTTGTTGTTTTTCCCACAACTCTCTTTGTTTTTCTAACCAGGCTCCTCGTTTTTCTCTCATTTCTTTTCTCCTCTGCTCCAGTTTTTTGTCGATTGTTTCTTTTTCTTCTGACTTTGATTTGATTTTCGTCTCCAGAGATTTCCGTTCTTCTTCCCACTTCTGTCGCTGACGTTCTTCCTGCTGCTTCCATTTCCTCTCTTCTTCTTCTCTGGTTTCCTGATCCCTCTTTCTCTGTTCACGCTCCTTCTGGATGTTTTCCTCCATTTCTTTGAGTTGTTTTGCCTTCAGTTTTCTGTCCTTTTCATTTTCTTCTTTCTCTTCTTTCATTCTTCTTTTCATGGCTTCCATTTCTTCCTTGTGTTGTGTTTTAAGCTCCTCCTCCTTCCTCTTCATCTCCTCTTCCTTCTCCTTCAGGATCTTCTCCACCTCCTTCTGTATCGCGGCCTCGGCCTCTTTGAACATGTCGCTGGAGTAGCAGCCTCCTCCGTTGACCTCCACCATGTTCTTGCACTTTGTCATCAGCTCTCTGACTTGCGTTCGGTCGGTGTGTTCCTTGTTATTGAAGACCTGGTATCTCCTGCCGCAGTCGTTTATCAGGTTCTGTAAATTGTCGTCACCGTTTTCGATGTAACTCTCGATGGACTCGCTGAGATCGTCTCCTCTGGTGAACACGATCATGATGTAATCTGCAGCTTTTTTGCCAAAATACTTCTTGATCAGCTCCACAGATTCTTTTTCCTCCGGTGTGAACCGACCGATCTGCAGCACCAGGACTAACACGTGAGGACCAGGAGACATCAAGCTGACGCACTTCACCATCTCCTCTTGAACGTCCTCATTGGACAGAGTCGTGTCAAACAGACCGGGGGTGTCCACCATGACGACGGACTCACCATCCACCTCTCCTGCTGCCTTCTGGCAAAATCTTGTGATTGACTTGTTGCTGCAAGTAGATTCAAAATGTTTTCTGTCCAGGATGGTGTTTCCAGTCGCGCTCTTCCCGCTGCCAGACTTCCCGATCAGAACCATCCTGAGAGACTCTCTGCTCTGATTTTCATCGTTACCTCCCATCTCAGACTTCTGCTTCACATCCTGCAGGTCAACTTCAAGTTTTGTAACTTTCTCCATCTGAGCCTTGATGAACATCATCTTCGTGAAGCATCGGGTTCCCTTAACTTCCATCCTTTCCACAGTCTCCAACATTTCTTGGATCTGCTGTTTGTCTCTGATGTTGACAACAAGGTTTCTCCCTCCACAGCTCTGACAGAGATCCTGGATGTCTTTGTCTTTTGTTATGAAGTTAAGAACAGCTGGATGTTTAGGATCTGACTCCATGGTGAACAGAATCAGGGTGAAGTCGTTGACTCGAGAGCTGAATGTGTTCTGGAGGGTCTCCAGCTCTCCCTTGTCTTCATCAGTGAGGGGACCCACAGGTAGGACCAGGATGAAGACGTGGACGCCCTCAGGACCACAGAGGGAGACACAGCTGAGTGATTCCTCCATCACCTCCTTCGGAGGTTTTCCATACAAGGCGGGCAGCTCCACCAGGGAAACCCGACGTCCACACACCTCTCCCTGATGTTGAACACACTCCGATGAGTCGGAGACTGAACGAAGCTCCGTCTCTCCTAAAATGGCCTCGATGGCTGAAGTCTTCGCCGCTCCTCTCCTCCCACAAACAACCAGGTTCAACGAGGGTTTCATGACTTCTTCAGTGAAGGTGAGGAAGGTTCCTCTGTTCTCATCGGCTGTTTCTTCAATCTTCTTCATCAGTGATTCGTAGTTATCTTCAAACATGTTGTAGTATCTTCCTCCACAGTCTTTAAGGAGTTCCTTCACAGAGGAAGTCATTTTATTCTTGTGTGTCATGATGACTATCGAGTGCTTTAAGGCATCTCCACCAAACAAACTCAGGATGAACTTCAGTCTGTGTTGGTCTTCTTCGTTAAAGTCAGAAGGTTCCACCAGCAGCAGCAGAACATTTGGTCCTGGAGGACAGAGACTCAAACATGTCTTCATTTCTCTCCTCATCATCTTCTCAGACAGACTGAACACATCTGCTGTTTTCACCACTGTTGTTTGTTTTCCTCTCCTCTCTCCACAGGAGGCCACGGTGTGACTGGATGTGGAAGGTTTCTGTTCATGAAAACTTTGGTGTCCGATGATGAAGTTTCCAAGTTTTGTCTTTTTGTCTTTATTTTTCCCGAACAGCACGATCCTCAGTGAAGACGCTGGAATACAAAAGAGAAATGATACCAGATGAAATGAGATGTGTTCATGAAAACGCCACCAAAGACGAGGTTTGGTACATAAAGTTCAGAGACTGCTCCTGTTGCGTACGAACGGTGAACAGCACCATGACGTGCACGGAGCCGGGCTACACGAGAACCTTAGTGAGTTCAACCTTCTTCGTGAGCACTCCTAACGACTCCTGAACATGATTTCACCATGAGCCTGAAATCTGATCAGTGAGCGCTCATCAAAGTTTGAGAGAGTTTTTCTGATCGACTGTCCTGCATCATGCTGAGGCAGCATGTTCCTGATGGTATTAATATTACAGAAGTGGAAGAAAGCATCCTGGAAACCTGCTTTATTTGGAAGTTAAAGAACCGAGATGATGTCATCAGAGGATCTGTGGTCAGGAGAGGACGTTCTGACTTTGTGTTTATCCAGTGGTGTAATGTCAGCTGTCCTCCAGGGCTCAGAGCTCTTTGTCATACGACACCAGACACAAACTTAACTTTGTCATTAGTCATGAATCAGTGAAAGATGAGAAAAATCAGCCTCCTTCAGATTACAAGAACTCGGTTTCACCACGTAATATTCAGAATCAGTGGGAATGTACTCCTGATAAAAACAACAGTTTGACAAATTATATTTGTATATTGATGTGAAAATTAATGTCATTAAAAAAACGTCCTCAGTGTGTTCGACCTTTAGTTTTATATAGTTTTCATAAACTGTCTGTTCAAGTTGAACCTTCTGATATTTACAAGAAAAAGTGTCATAAATCCAGAAGATTGAATTGATTAAAAGTAAAACGGAGAACAGATGACATCATTAGATCTGTGATGGATGTACTTTCTGTGAGACGCAGGGATTGGTCCTGACACTGAGTGGTGACGAGTAACTTCTTTAAATGATCTCAGACCTGTAAAAATATCACATCATTAATCTGTAGCCTCCTGTTTTCATCTAAAGAGGATTTCTATGTATATTTTTGTAAGTTTTAATTTGCTTTTCAGAATTTATTTTAGCTTACCAGCAGCTTGAACAGCGGCTGAGATAGAAACAGATGTTTTCTTTTGTTGTGAACTCGGATGATCAGCTGCTGAAGAATCTGTTGGATCCTCAGTTGTGTCCTCAAATATTTCATAACTCAGATGTTCTCCATTGTTTTCTTTTACAATTTGACCCAAACGTGTCAACAGCTCTGAACGTTCGAGGTTCTTCTTCCACACGTATCTGTATCTGCACCGTTGGATCAGGTCTTTGAGAGGTGGATGGTTCATATACTCCATCCTACCCTCCTCTCTGGATGTCGATACCTTGAGAGATTTTCTTTCTTCAAATTTAGTACAAACATTCACAAACAAGTCAAGCATGAAGACATTATATTTTGATGGTAAGAGGTCAGAGGTCAAGGTCGATATGACCTCAAATTTGTCATATTTGTCATAAGGTTACTGTACATAACTCCCTAACTTTTACATTAGTTATGACAAAATGTCACAAATTTCTGCTAGTGGCAGCCTGTTACAGCAGCTCCCCGAGTGTGTTCTGTTTTAAGTATTTTTCTTTCTTTCTCCTCTTCGGAGTTGTTTTTTCTTTCACGTGTGTTAAGTGACGGTCAGACAATGGACCGTAACTTTTCCACTTTTCTGGTGGCTCTTCTTCTACTTTTTCCTTCTTTGTAACGGAGAGCTACACACAGTGGACTGGAGCCATTGTTTACTCTGGTGATCAGCTGATCGCGCTGAGTAGACCTCTACTGCTGCTGCCCGGAGCGAGGCCTGAAATCCCGGATGAACTTCAAAGAAGACGTCGCGGTTACAGAGCTGGAGCTCAACTGAAGGTGAAGAGGAGGAAATATAAACCATCGGTACCGGAGATCTTAATGGGGAACGTGAGGTTGTTGACCAACAAGACGGACGAGCTCGGCGCGCTGGTAAAGACCCAGAGAGAGTACCGGGAGTGCAGCATCATGTGTTTCACCGAGACATGGCTGCACTCACATCTCCCGGACCACAGCGCGGCCGTACCGGCTTCAGGACTGTTCGGGGGGACGGAGACGTTGTTCGGAGCGGTAAGAAGAAAGGTGGAGGGATTGCAGTCTATGTGAACGAGAGGTGGTGTAATCCCGACCACGTGTGTGTGAAGGAACGTTTCTGTAGCCCGGACATTGAACTTCTAGCCGTGGGGATGCGCCCTTATTATTTGCTGAGGGAGTTCACGTCCGCCATTGTTATCGCTGTGTACGTTCCTCCATCAGCTGACGTAGAGGCAGCAGTGGACACCATCTACTCCACTGTGGCTAAACTTCAGACTCAGCATCCCGGTGCATTTTTGTTAGTTACTGGAGACTTTAACCAGTCTGGATAAAGTCCTGCCAACTTTGCACCAGTATGTTAACTGCCCCACAAGGAACAATAAAACTCTGGACCTACTGTATGCTAATGCCATGGATGCATACAGTACTACTGCCCTTCCCCCCCTTGGTAGATCAGACCACAACCTGGTCCTGCTGACTCCCAGGTATGTCCCCCTGGTGCAGAGGCAGCCTGTAACCACCAGGACTGTGAGGAGGTGGACACAGGAAGCTAAAGACGCCCTGCAGGACTGCTTTGAGTCCACGGACTGGGATGTGCTGTGTGGACCACATGGGGAGGACATCAACAGCAGGACGGACTGTATCACAGAATACATCAAATTCTGTGAACACTCCACTGTACCATCCCGGACTGTAAAATGCTTCCCCAACAACAAGCCGTGGATCACCAGTGACCTGAAGGTGCTTCTTAAGAAGAAAGCAGCCTTCAGGTCTGGGGACAGGGAGGAGCTCAGGAGAGTGCAGCGCCACCTGAAGGAGAAGCTCAGGGAGGTCAAGGACTCCTACAGGAGGAAGCTAGAGGCCAAACTCCAGGGGGAACCTGGAGAGGAACAATGAGCTAAACTGTTTCTTCAACAGGTTTAGTTCACCACCCTCATCTGTCTCCTCCACACCTCCCAAACACGTCTACTGCCTTTCCCCTTCCCCCCTCTGTCCCCCCTGGTGAGCTGCATGGAGACAGAGTCCTCAACTCCAAAGGGCTCTTCCTCCACCGATGCCATGACCCCCTCCCCCTCTCTGTGATGACTGGCCAGGTTAGGAGACAGCTGGAGAGACTCCACCAGCGCAAGGCTGCAGGACCTGACTGCATCAGCCCCGTGGTCCTGAAGACCTGATGGCATCGGCCCCGGAGGTCCCGGTGTTGTGGAAGACGTCCTGCCTGGTTCCAGTCCCTAAGAAGACGACTCCATCTAGCCTCAACGACTACCGACCGGTTGCCCTCACATCTCATGTGATGAAGGTGCTGGAGAGGCTGATACAGGAGATCGTTCCAGATACAGGAGATCGTTCCTGATACAGGAGATCATTCCAGATACAGGAAATCATTCCAGATACAGGAGATCATTCCTGATACAGGAGATCATTCCTGATACAGGAGATCATTCTAGATACAGGAGATCATTCCTGATACAGGAGATCATTCCTGATACAGGAGATCATTCTAGATACAGGAGATCATTCCTGATACAGGAGATCATTCCTGATAGAGGAGATCATTCTAGATACAGGAGATCATTCCTGATACAGGAGATCATTCCTGATACAGGAGATCATTCCTGATACAGGAGATCATTCCTGATACAGGAAATCATTCCAGATACAGGAGATCATTCCTGATACAGGAGATCATTCCTGATAGAGGAGATCATTCCAGATACAGGAGATCATTCCTGATACAGGAGATCATTCCTGATACAGGAGATCATTCCTGATACAGGAGATCATTCCTGTCCACTGCAATAAGACTGTACAATAACTCACCTCTGGCAAAATCCATCACACAACAATAACACTGTTGTCTGTTTTCTTGTTTGTTATATATATATATATATATATATATATATATATATATATATATATATATATATATAAAAACCTTTGCACAATTGTTTAGTTTAGTTAGTTTTAATTTAATTATTCTATTTTATTTTATTCTGTTTTACTGTATATACTGTGCATTGTTATATTTAGTATTTTTTTACTGTTGTTTTATTGCTTTCCTGTACCTATAAATGCCCCTTGTGGGATTAATAAAGTATCTATCTATCTATCTATCTATCTATCTATCTATCTATCTATCTATCTATCTATCTATCTATCTATCTATCTATCTATCTATCTATCTATCTATCTATCTATCTATCTATCTATCTATCTATCTATCTATCTATCTATCTATCTATCTATCTATCTATCTATCTATCTATCTATCTATCTATCTATCTATCTGAGTTTTGACAGATGTGCTTCTAAACTACAAGTTGAATGATCAGGCCATAATCCAAGTTCAGTAGTAATTGTCATGTTTGGAGCAGGATTGTACAGAAAGACCTTTTTTGTGGGCAAGGAGTGGATGATCCTCCTGATGTTGTTGTTGTTGTTGTTATTTAGTTAGCTGGCAGCTACAGAGAGACTGTGTTCAGGTTAAGAGTTTTTCAGAGATGATAATTCTGCACGAGAAAGAGGAAACTATTTAATTAACTAATTAATTTGGAAATTAATTTAGATATAATTTCTAACAGATCATGATATTGTGGACATGTGATTCTAGTTTTACTCAGAGGACAAAATTATTCACGTTAAATAATATGTCAGCTGTGATAGAGGACTTTGTTTAACTCAGAGTAATAAAATATGACCGGACTCACCAGGTGTTGCAGTCGCCATGACGACACTCTGCTGGAAACTTCCAACTCTAATTTATCTGGAGACAAACTGCAGGGATGTAAAACAGAAAATAGTTAGATGGTGTTTACTCTGAATTCTTATTACATACTCAGCAACACACAATTAATCATTTATTTATATCTGTATGCGTTACGTTAAAAAATAAATCAGGTTTACATTGTGATAATATCTCAGGGCTGTTTGTCAGCTAGTTGTGAATTTAAAATTTTGATATGACAAAAATCTGATGTATTTCTTTTCATAATTCATCGTTCAGTCAAATTCCTCATTTACATATTAGTATGCTGTATTAATTATGTTTAATAACCACTGATCAGATTAAACCCCCTCAGTTGAATTAAGGTGCAACTTCGTTATGATTATTGTAGCCACCAGGGGGCAGCAGTGTGATGGGTCTGACAGAGAGACCATGGATATCTTTGATTATCAGATATCTTTGTTCATCAGATATCTTTGTTCATCAGATATCTTTTTCCTTCAGATATCTTTGTTCATCAGATATCTTAGTTCATCAGATATCTTAATTCATCAGATATCTTAGTTCATCAGATATCTTAATTCATCAGATATCTTTGTTCATCAGATATCTTTGTTCATCAGATATCTTAGTTCATCAGATATCTTAATTCATCAGATATCTTAGTTCATCAGATATCTTAATTCATCAGATATCTTTGTTCATCAGATATCTTTGTTCATCAGATATCTTTGTTCATCAGATATCTTTATTCATCAGATATCTTTGTTCATGAAAACATTTAATTTACATATTTCATTTAGTTGGTAACTTGTAGTAAAATCATAATATTGCTTGAATCAGCACCGCCTTTAGAAAAAGTAATTCATCCTTTTAATACTTTAAATGAAAAAGAGATCAGGTTTATGTGTGTTGTTAATATTTCAGTGCTGTTTTATCAGCTTGCTGTTGTACTCTTCTGCCCCCTGGTGGCCGAAAAACCAATCCTGCAGTTTTGCATGACTTTAACTCAGGGACCTGATCTGATTCGTGGTTATTGAACATGAGATACAGCATACTGTTGTTCCCCGACAGAAAACCGTCACTCTCCTTGTTTTTGTTGCATTTCTATATTCGGAGCTCGTTTCCCCTCATGTGCTTCAAGTCTTGTAGACTTCCTGTTTTGTTGTCATATTGGCAACCGCAATATATTAACGTGTAACTGAAGACTTGTTTTGGTCACAAATGGTTGAACATGTGGTTTAAAGTCCAGATATACTGAAATATGAAACCGCAGCGTCACACTCGATGTAAGTTAATGATCCCAGATCAACGGTTTCATGGGAATGATTTATTCCTGTTTGATATATTTGAAATGAATACCTGACATGAAGCTGTTGCAGGTTTTTAACATGACTTGTTGCCTGAGTTTAAGAATGAAATCAGACTTCACAGCTTGTTAAAAAGCCTGAATACCGGCTGCAGACTATCTGTTCTGTCATCAGCTTCCTGGAAGCTGCTGGAACTTCAGATTTTCTTGCAGCGCCTTAAAGTTTCCTCAACACCTCCATTTATCACCTTTTATCATCCAAACTTCCTGTCTGACGGTCTCAGTTATTCAAACAAAACCTCTTCTTCAAACTCGCATCACATTTTCTACAATAGGCCTCCGAGTGTATTTTCTATCAGCTGACTACACCCATAGCTGACAGGTGGAGTCACAGGTCTGCAGAGAAACACTTTGTAAAAAAAAGGAAATGGCTGCTACAGTTGATGGACCTTCAGACTGAAATCAGATATGAAGAAAACTAAAAGTAAAAACAAGTCTGATGTGAATTTAATCCGAGTTACAAACACGACACGTCTCAGATTAAAGTCGGAAACAGAACTGATCATATTTCCGTTGTAAAATGAAGCTGCTGTTTCAGACGGTTTGTTTTCTCAATAATGTTTGAATGAACAGAAATCCTTCATTTACTGGTTCATAAAGTTACATTATTCTCACAATCTATCGGCGACATCATTAAACTCCATAAATCCACCTTTAATCCACCAGTTGTTTCACTCACCTGCTGAATTTGTTGCTCCGACATCAGTTCACCTCAAAGTGAAAGAATGAGACAAATGAGGAAGAGATGACGTCACAGAAAAGATCACCTGTCACGAAGGTGTGTTCTTTTATGAGGACAGCTGTTGTAATTTTTTTAATCAACATGTCAACATTCAATTTTGATTCAGTTTTCAAACAGTTTGCTTTAAATTTGATGTTTAAATCTTCATTTCTACTTCAGGTCGTCTTCTCATTTTTTTCTGACTCCACCTGGAAGTATTGATGAAGTCCTGTTGTTCATTTGTTTTGTTTATTGTATTAAAACACAGTTCAGATTCATCACGTTGTTTTTTCATGTTTCACTGCTTCAGGATTCAGTTTTAGGGAGATTTAAAAGTTATTTTTCTTTCAGATTTTCATGAAGTTATTTCTTCTTTGATTTGTGTTGTCGCATTTTTCTAAAATCAAATTCTTGATATTTTGAACCTTTTACTGTTGTTCGTGTCGCAGTCTGACTTTTCAGAGCTGAATTATATAATTATTATGATTCTAATAATTTGAGTGTTCACTCTGCATGACAACCCAACATTTCCTCCTGCTGCTGCTTCATGTTAAAAGACGCCAGCTGGATAAACACAGGGGGGCTTTTATTTTGAAGGGCTCACCGGAAACTGTTTGTCACCGACAGTTTGACTGCTTGATGTTTGTGGAGTCGGAGGATCTGCAGGTAAAAGCTCCGCCCAACAAAGCAGCAGGTAAATGTTCCTGATGGAGGAGGGCGGAGCCTCATTACTTTCAACTCTGACTGCATTTTAATTCAAAACATTCCCCAATATTCTGGATCATCCTTCCTCACAGTGAACGGTTGGATTCAGACTGTTGGTTGGTTTCATTTAGAAAAATCATTTCCAGCAAGTAGAAATGTAAATGATCTAAATCATTTCAATTCTTCGTCCTCCACGTAGTTTTTCTTGCTTTACTTCAACACTGTAAATCTCATCAATTTTGGATAAGATCATCGTGTGTTTGTATCGGTTCTGTTCACGTATCTCTGAAAAGTCAACGAGCTCAGAAGAACATTTTATTTCGATTTCACGTTAGTTTGAAGCTGCAGTCGGTGACGTGACGTCGTGCTGCTGCTGAGTCGGGACCTGCTGCGGAGCTCTGTGCTATTTATGAGCCTCAGGGGACACCTGGACGTGGGACTGTCTCCTGATGCATGTTGGGACATCTTCTGGTGTCCTGTGCTAATTATCAGAAAACATGCAGAAGAAGAACAATAAGTGTGATCCCCCTCCTTAGAGAATGGTTTGTTCCATCTGAATACAGAATGAAAATCAGCATGCAGAGACTTGAACCCGACAGATTGAATTGAGAGTCTCTACAAGCTGATTTTAATGAGAACTGACGGCTGCAGAGAAGGAAGGAGCTGCAGAGCAGGAAATCAGCAGTGAGTCTATAGTTGCAGCTCATATGTGTTGGGTGTCTTTCATTCTGGAAATCTGGAGTAGTTATTGTTGTCCAACTTAAAACGCTTCTAACAGTCAAAATGTCGGTGATCAAATTGTGAAAAAGTTCACATCTCATCCGGATGATGTCGGCTGTATCTCCAAATATTTTGGTGAATTTTGAGCAAACGTTTGGAGAAATAGAAAATGTTGTGCACACAGTCCACATTTCAGGAAGATATTTAATATCACTGCGGGCTCACCGCATGACCAAACTGAACCTTTTTGAACACGCGTGACATCTAATATTCAAACAACGTCTGTGTCAAATTTTGTAGCGTTTGAATGAATATTTGTGGAGATATAGATGATAATTCATTTTGCATGTTTTCTTACTGTTCTCTTACTTGTTTTTCTAGAAGCTTCTAAATGCATGTCGTGGTCTTTGTCAGTAAACTGTAATGTAGAAGAACACCAAGTCATTCAAGGGTTCCTGAACTTTCGCCTTTATTTCTACCCTGTAGAACACTGAAGACATTTAAAACTGATATATATTTCCTTTGAAATGTATTTTTCAGCTGTATGGCTCTACACTTCTAGAAATAAGTAGTGCTCACCACAAATACATTTAAAAATCCCTTCTGCTGGTACTTTTAATACTTTGATACAGACTGAATTTGTATGGTACGTACTGCTTCCTAGAAACAGCTGTAAGCACCGACTCTAAATTCAGACACTGAAATGTCTCCTGACTTCTCCCTCCTCCTTGATTTGATGTTTTACCAAACCATCCATATAAATGGAAACAGTCGGACCTCAAATCACGTTGAAAACGAGCTTTTTCATCCCGACCGTCTTTTGAGCTTCATCCAGTTGCATTTTCTGCACAGTCAGACTTCTTTTGTCGTCTCTACTCAAACATGAAGCTCTGAGGTTGAGATGATGAGGAGAGAGAAAGTTCTTCAGGACATGAGAACCCAGAGTTGTGCTGCCGGTACAGACCTGTACTGAGCCGGCTAAAGCTAAAACACTTTTGACATCAGTGTTACTCACCTTCAACCACCAACATGAAACAGGGGGTCCTGTTCATATTATATCTTCAGGATCCCTCTGCAGGTCACTCATATGGTTGAAGAGAATCTCTTTTCAATAAGTGACCTTTTCAAATGACAAAACCAAACACAGACCTCGTCCATCTTTATGGAATCAGATCAAATGTAGTAACGGCTGAAAAAGGCTGCTTAAATCTGAAATGAAGATGTTTCCAGTGAGCACAGAAACAGAAGTGAACCTTCAACCTGCTTCTCGTCTCGCTCGTCACGTCTCCGCTTCTCAACAACGTTGGACTTTGTTCTTCTTTCAACCTGAACGTCTCCTCGTCGGCTCGTTGCAGGTCTCCGCGTTCTGTTTCCTGTTTCCTGTCTCATCTCGCTTTGGGACAGACAGGCTAAAAGACGTAGTGGACGGTGAGGACGTCCTATTCAATGTTTCCTTTAGTAACTAGATTTCTAATCCAAATGAAGAAGCAGCAGCAGCCGGCCAGGCAGCATGTGTTTCCTTCATGTTAGCGGTGACAGAGTGCTGCACCTGTTACCTGTTCTTCTGATCTTTTAGCTTTCTGCTGAAGAGGTTTCATCTTTGTGACCGTTGTCCATCGTGGAAGACGAACAGCTGAGCAACAGCAATATTTAAAGAGACTCTGATACTAAACATGGTGTTCTTCTTCTGGAGTGACAACAAAGTGATCAAAGAAGACTTGTTTACAAAAAGGGATATTTTTCTTAGTGACATATAGAGATTGCTGGATTTGATCCTATTTGCTCCGAGCTAATCAACAAGGTCATTTGTTATCGTGACGTTACAAATTGTATAGATTGTCACTAAATGTTCATCTGTAAGATGATTTAAGCCTTTTTAATGTTTTACAGGAGTTATTTGAACTATTTTAGCGCCTCCATCTGAGGCAGCGTTCTCCGTATCCAAGTGAGATTAGAACAAATAACTGGCCTTTATTGTGTGAATGCTGATTCAGCATTTACACTATTGACATCCTGTTTCTGACTTCTTCCACGTTTGTTTTGGTCACTAACTACTTCTGCATACTCTCCGAGTTCAACCATTCACATTTGAAATTGTTCAACTCTTTCAGGACTTTTATGCTGACATTCAACTTTTTTCAATCATTGATCATTTTCTAAATATTAAGCCTTTTTGAACATGTTTTGAACATTTGAGTGAATGAGGAGATTCTTCAACTCCTCTCAAACTTTCTGTCGTTGTCACAACAGCAGCCAGACATCATCTCTCAGATTCCTCATGTTTCCGTGTTTCTTTGTCTGATTATTTGTGTAACGTGTCGAGCCGTCCTCTCCTGAGTGGCAGCTCCGCCTCACCTGATCCTGATCACAAGGAACAAAACTGTAATCAGTGTTCTCATCAGCTTCTCCTTCTGAAATGATCTGGTCCTTCAACTACTCTGTGCCAAATGAAGTCACGCCAGGTGGAAGTTTCAGTCTCTGTGTAACTTGCTTAACTTGTTTTTTAGTTTCTTCCTGGATTGAAACCTGTTCAGTCATCAGCTCCTGTCTGCCTCACCTCATATGTGTCTTTTGTTAAGTTTGATTATAAAATTAATTTCTTTTTCAACATTTTAGTTTTAGTCATACATGCACATGTGTGTTTGGGTTTTTGTATATTCATACATCTATATATATATATATATACATGTGACTAATGGAGAAAGGACGCTGGAAGGAAAGGATTAGCTTTACAACTACTGATAGTCTGAATGACAAAGAAGTTTTGGAAATGAAATCCCTTCCTCTAAATTATATCCCTCCAATCTTACCTACAAGTATTATGAAGAATTATGTTGCTGTTAATAACAAAAACTAAAATATTGAAATGTTTTGACCATCATTTTATATTATTTTAGTATATTTTGTGTTATGAACCGGTTCTTGGCCGCAGCAAAGACGAAGCACACCAGAGGTTTAACAAAAAGAAATTAATTTTATAATCAAACTTAACAAAAGACACATATGAGGTGAGGCAGACAGGAGCTGATGACTGAACAGGTTTCAATCCAGGAAGAAACTAAAAAACAAGTTAAGCAAGTTACACAGAGACTGAAACTTCCACCTGGCGTGACTTCATTTGGCACAGAGTAGTTGAAGGACCAGATCATTTCAGAAGGAGAAGCTGATGAGAACACTGATTACAGTTTTGTTCCTTGTGATCAGGATCAGGTGAGGCGGAGCTGCCACTCAGGAGAGGACGGCTCGACACGTTACACAAATAATCAGACAAAGAAACACGGAAACATGAGGAATCTGAGAGATGATGTCTGGCTGCTGTTGTGACAACGACAGAAAGTTTGAGAGGAGTTGAAGAATCTCCTCATTCACTCAAATGTTCAAAACATGTTCAAAAAGGCTTAATATTTAGAAAATGATCAATGATTGAAAAAAGTTGAATGTCAGCATAAAAGTCCTGAAAGAGTTGAACAATTTCAAATGTGAATGGTTGAACTCGGAGAGTATGCAGAAGTAGTTAGTGACCAAAACAAACGTGGAAGAAGTCAGAAACAGGATGTCAATAGTGTAAATGCTGAATCAGCATTCACACAATAAAGGCCAGTTATTTGTTCTAATCTCACTTGGATACGGAGAACGCTGCCTCAGATGGAGGCGCTAAAATAGTTCAAATAACTCCTGTAAAACATTAAAAAGGCTTAAATCATCTTACAGATGAACATTTAGTGACAATCTATACAATTTGTAACGTCACGATAACAAATGACCTTGTTGATTAGCTCGGAGCAAATAGGATCAAATCCAGCAATCTCTATATGTCACTAAGAAAAATATCCCTTTTTGTAAACAAGTCTTCTTTGATCACTTTGTTGTCACTCCAGAAGAAGAACACCATGTTTAGTATCAGAGTCTCTTTAAATATTGCTGTTGCTCAGCTGTTCATCTTCCACGATGGACAACGGTCACATATTTCCATTACTGTCCATTTAAAGTATAAGTACAACTGTGACCAAGTGAAGATTTTAAACCCAATAACTGTTGAAATGTTTGCTGTTTCAGGTGTAAATCTCTGTGGTAAGGGTTTCAAGGTAAGATAAGAAAACTAGAGACAGAAGACTTGTGGAGAGTCCAGTGAAGCTGAACTGGAAAGAGGCTGGAAAGTTGAATATCAGTGCTGTTGCTACCTCAATATGTTCCAGTTGTGCTTGGACTGCTGTCATGAACTTGGTGACTTCCAAAGATCTGTGTGCTCTGTGGTTGAAGGCTGACTGTCTGACACGATACCCTAAATGTTTGATAAACAGCGTTTGCATGGACATTGTTTGATTCTGGGACAATAGATTAGATAATCAGAGACTTGGATGGTTTAAGTTTTTAGTTACCTGTTGTCATGGCGATGCTTAGAGCCACGACTTCATTTTCACCGTATGAATCCATTCGCGCCGTATAAAGCCGACCTACTCCACTCTCATTGGTTCACCTTAAACTCTACCTCTGGGGTTACGTCATCAGGGGAAGTCTGTATGGGGGCAAAGGTCAGCTAAGATCAAAGGGTCCTTCCTTCCTTCTTCCTTCCTTTCCCGCTGTAATTACACAGTTTATTCCACGTCATCAGATCACTAAGATCAATGGATCAAAAAAATACTTCCTTTCCCATGGTAATTAAATAGTTTATTACATCATAATTCATTCATCAAAGTCAAGTCATGATAGGGGGCGGGGCTTAGGGGGTCAAATCATTCAATCAAGTCATAAACACTTTTTGACAGACAGTGGAGCATATATCTCTCTAGCCATGAACACTTACACAGAGTTTTGTCTGTTAATGCCATATTTTATATCAAATCATCGTTTTACTAAGTAAAGAATACTGTTAAAAAAAATGACAGACACTGGGGCATATATCTCTATGGCTCCTTATAAAAAACTAAATCATTTGCAAAGACCAAGTCAATGCTGTATTTAATAATGTTCGAATTTTCATACACAAAGATGACTTCATTCTTTTTCACTGTAATAAACTAGCAGGAGAATATGTCATTTTCTGAAGGTATCTGTTGATGAAAGAGGAAACACAGGAAAGAGGTTCAAATCCTTTCTGTGGTGCAGCACTTAGAGGATTTGTTTTTGAGGACGCTAGAAATGCCTTAATATTGTTGTTAAATGTATCTTCAATTAATTAATTATCATGATACATGAGAGGTGAAAGAAAATTATAAAAAAAAGTACACTGTAAAATACTTCCAGTGAAATTCATAGGAGAATTGAAAAGTAACTTACAGTAAAAAAAAAAAA
The DNA here is from genome assembly GCF_022577435.1 of Embiotoca jacksoni. Lineage (NCBI taxonomy): Eukaryota > Metazoa > Chordata > Actinopteri > Embiotocidae > Embiotoca > Embiotoca jacksoni. The sequence continues at coordinate 3,555,458 of NW_027185389.1, forward strand.
AGATTGCCAGTAATTGGTGAAAAAAAATAGAATATATATATATATATATATATATGTATGTATATATATATATATATATATATATATATGTATATATATATATATATATATATATATATGTATGTATATATATAACCCTACATGCAATATTTGTAGTCGTGTGAGTAAACTGTAAATGTAGACATCTCTCTGTTTAATGATCTGTCCATCGTGTCAGGAGTTCAGTTTTGTCCTCCGTTTTGCCCCCAATCACCTCTCCTCCTGTGTCCCCTGTCTTTGTCTGTGGCCACGACACTCACCTCCCGTGGCCACGCCCCTCACCAGTCCCAGCAGATGCAGCCACTCACCCCTGATCACCACCTGCAGGTGTGCTGCATCTCCCTGATCACCTCCCCAGACTATATGTAACCTGCCCCTGCACAACTCTGGTTGTCGGTGCATTTTTGTTTAGCCACCCGTCCGTCCTCTGTCTGCTCCCCGTCAGTCTTCCGTCTGCTCCCCGTCAGTCCTGTACCTGTTCCCGTTCCTCCGGCCTCTGTGTCTCCTGTGGATATCCCCCGTCAAAATCATCAGTCGGTGGAGTTGCCCTCCCGGCTTGGAAGATTGTTGACGCCGTCCCTTCAGCTGGTCTGCCGGCTGCCCTGTTACCCGTGTCCCCCTGGAGCTGTCGGTCGAGTTGCCCTCCCGACTGGACGTAAAGTGGACACGCTCGGTGCCACATTTTGGTTTGTAGTTTTTTGTTTGTTTTTTGGACAATAAAGACTGTATTTTTGGAACTTGAAAACCTTGAGTCTGTGAGCTTGCATTTGGGTCCTGGAAAAACACCCCACCACATAACAGAATGCACCGACCACGGAAGGACCCAGCAGCCACAGACTCGAATCCTAAATACATGACTTTATTTCAATATTTTTCCAATCAGGCCCGCCTGAATGACACGGTTTCCGCTGAACCCCGGACTGGGTTCTTTCTCCAGTCCAGTCGCTGAGCGTCGTCTTGTTTTCTCCGTCTCTTGTCCTCTTCCTCTCTCTCTTTGTCCTCTCTCTCTCTCTTCATGTCCTCTCTCTCTCTTCATGTCCTCTCTCTCCTTCTTCAAGTATTCCTCTTTCTCCTTCAGCTGCTTGTCTCTTAGCTCTATTTGTCCTCTCAGAACTTTCCCTTCCTTCTCGTGTTTTCTCTTGAGCTCCTCCTCCCTCCTCCTCATCTGGTCTTCCTTCTCCTCCAACATCCTCTCCACCTGTGTTTGTGTGGATTCCTTTGTGTCGTCCATCATCTCAGTTGTGTAGCAGCTGCTGTAGTTTCCTCTCAGCATGGTGTCGATCTTGGTCAGCAGCTCACTGACCTGCGTGCGGTTGGATGTATCTTTGTTGTTGAAGACCTGGTATCTCCCTCCACAGTCACGCATGAGTTTCTGAACAAAGTCCGGACAGTCTTGGACGTAGCTCTCGATCGTCCGATCGTCCAGCTCGTCTCCTCTGGTGAAAATAATGACGGTGAAATCCGATGACTTCTCTCCCAAATACTTCTTCATCTGTTCCACGGAGTCTCTTTCCTCTTCTGCAAAGTTGCCGATCTGCAGCACCAGTAAGAAGACGTGAGGTCCCGGAGACAACATGCTGATGCATTTTCTAACCTCCTGTTGGAAGTCCTCCTCGGACAGCCTCTTATCGAACAGTGCGGGCATGTTGACCACGGCGACAGACCGGCCGTCCATCTCTCTGGCTGCTTTCTCACAGGATGTGGTCGCCGGCTTCGGGACGATTCGGGGGTTGAAATGTTTTTTGCCTAAAATGGTGTTTCCAGTCGCGCTCTTCCCGTTGCCAGTCTTCCCGATCAGAACCATCCTGAGAGGCTCTCTGCTCTGATTTTCATCGTTACCTCCCATCTCAGACTTCTGCTTCACATCCTGCAGGTCAGCTTCAAGTTTTGTACCTTTCTCCATCTGAACCTTGATGAACATCTCCTTCGTGAAGCATCGGGTTCCCTTAACTTCCATCCTTTCCACAGTCTCCAACATTTCTTGGATCTGCTGTTTGTCTCTGATGTTGACAACAAGGTTTCTCCCTCCACAGCTCTGACAGAGATCCTGGATGTCTTTGTCTTTTGTTATGAAGTTAAGAACATCTGGATGTTTAGGATCTGACTCCACGGTGAACAGAATCAGGGTGAAGTCGTTGACTCGAGAGCTGAATGTGTTCTGGAGGGTCTTCAGCTCTCCCTTGTCTTCATCAGTGAGGGGACCCACAGGTAGGACCAGGATGAAGACGTGGACGCCCTCAGGACCACAGAGGGAGACACAGCTGAGTGATTCCTCCATCACCTCCTCCGGAGGTTTTCCATACAAGGCGGGCAGATCCACCAGGGAAACCCGACGTCCACACACCTCTCCCTGATGTTGAACACACTTCGATGAGTCGGAGACTGAACGAAGCTCCGTCTCTCCTAAAATGGCCTCGATGGCTGAAGTCTTCCCCGCTCCTCTCCTCCCACAAACAACCAGGTTCAACGAGGGTTTCTTCTCTTCAGGCGACGGTGTCATGATTAAACCAACGTCTTCATCCTTAAACATGTCACAGCTCAGATGTTCTCCGTTGTTCACCTTCACAGTTTGACCCAAACGTGTCAACAGCTCTGAACGTTTGAGGTTCTTCTTCCACACGTATCTGTATCTGCACCGTTGGATCAGGCCTTTGAGAGGTGGATGGTTCATATACTCCATCCTACCATCTCTGGGTGGCGATATCAGAACCAGAGAATGATGGAACCATCGATCGCTGTAGTTTTCTAGAACTCTGCAGAGCTTCTGTTTGTGTTCCTCGGTGAAGTCTTCAGGCTGCAGAAGCAGCAGGAACACATGAGGTCCAGGAGCAGAGAGTCTCACACATTCTTGTAGAAAACCTTTCATTTTGTCTGCGGTGGGAAACCGCAGATCTGAGGTGTTTATGACGGTTATTTGTTGGTCCTTCAATGGGCAGCTGTCTCTCAGCCAGGGGGGAGATGCTTCATGGAAAACAGGCTTTTGAAGTATGAAGTTCATCACTTCTGTCCTCAGAGACAAGCTGTCCCCCAGCAGAACGACCCTCAGCTCTGACACTGGACAATAAATTATATATTTGTATGTGTCAACATTTAAATGGGGCGGATAAACACAAATCAGGAATTACCATACATTAAAATGATATAAATTACACCGCTCAAAAAAGGTAAAGGGAACACTTAAACAACACATCCTAGATCTCAATGAATGAAATATTCCAGTTCAAATCTTGATTCATTACATAGTGGAATGTGTTGAGAACAAAATAACATAAGAATGATCAATGGAAATCAAAATCATTATCCATGGAGGTCTGGATTCAGAATCATACTCCAAATAAAAGTGGAAAAATTAGATCACAGGCTGATCCAACTTCTGTGGAGATTCCTGAAGACAAGTCCAAATGAGTCTCAGTAGTGTGTGTGTCCTCCACGTGCCTGTATCACTCCCTACAACGCCTGGGCATGCTCCTGATGAGACCACGGATGTTCTCCTGAGGGATCTCCTCCCAGACCCGGATCAAAGCATCGGTCCACTCCCGGACTGTCTGCGGTGGACGTGGCGTCGGAGGACGGAACGAGACGCGATGTCCCGGATGTGCTGGATTGGATTCAGGTCTGGGGGACGGGCGGGCCGGTCCGGAGCATCGACGCCTTCATCGTGCAGGAACTGCTGACACACTCCAGCCACATGAGGCCGAGCATTGTCCTGCATCAGAAGAACCCAGGACCCGCTGCACCAGCAGATGGTCTTCAATGGGTCTGAGGATCTCATCCCGGGACCTGATGGCACTCAGGGTACCTCTGGCTAGCACACGGAGGGCTGCGCTGCCCTCCAAAGAAACGCCTCCCCAGACCGTCGCTGACCCGCCGCCGAACCGGTCCCGCTGGAGGATGTTGCAGGCAGCAGAACGTTCTCCACGGCGTCTCCAGACTCCGTCACGTCTGTCACATGTGCTCAGTGTGAACCTGCTCTCGTCCGTGAAGACCACAGGGCGCCGACGGAGAAGCTGCCGATCTCGGTGTTCTCCGGTAAAGTCCAGTCGCCCCGCACGGTGTTGGGCTGTAAGCACAGACCCCACTTGTGGACGTCGGGTCCTCGTACCGCCCTCATGGAGTCTGTTTCTGACAGTTTGAGCAGAAACATGCACATTAGTGGCCTGCTGGAGGTCATTTTGTAGGGCTCTGGCAGCGCTCCTCCTTGCACAAAGGAGCAGATAGGTAGGTAGGTAGGTAGGTATTTACTTTATTAATCCCTGAGGGGAAATTTTTTCGCTACAGCAGCATACAGAAGCAATAAGATAATAATAGAAACAATAGAATAAAATAATAGAATAGAATAGAATAATATAATAATAGAAAAGCAATAAAATAAAACAGCAGTAACTAGCAGTAAAAAATATAAATATAAAATATAAATGCACAGTATATACAGTACATTATATATCTATATATATTATATACAACCAACCAAGAAACACAGTCAACATATATATATGTATATATCTATATATATATATATATATATATCTCTCTCTCTATATATATATATAGATATATATATATATATATCTATATATATATACACAGTACAGTATATATCTATATATATAATATACAAACAAACCAAGAAACACAGTCAACAGTGTTATTGTACTGTGATGGATTTTGTCAGAGGTGAGTTATTGTAAAGTCTTATTGCAGTGGGCAGGAATGATCTCCTGTATCTGTCCTTGTGATAGTGGTCCCGCTGCTGGGTTGTTGTCCTCCTACAGCCCCCTCCACGTCTCCGGTTGGACCGGCCCGTCTCCCGGTATGTCCTCCGTCCTCTTGACACTGTGCTGACAGACACAGCAAACCTTCTTGCCACAGCGTGCATTGATGTGCCATCCTGGATGAGCTGCACTACCTGAACAACTTCTGTGGGTTGGAGACACCTCATGCTCCCTCTAGTGGTGAGGACACTGGCAAAATGCAAAAGGGACCAACAATCATCCAGAAAGGACGAGGACAGAGAAACGGTCTGTGGTCACCACCTGCAGAACCGTTCCTTTATAGGGTTGTCTTGATAATTGCCTCATTTCCACCTGTTTGTTCCATTTGTACAACAGCAGGTGAAACTGATCCACAATCAGTGTTGATCCAAACTGGACAGCTTGATTTCACAGAAGTGAGATTGATTGGAGTTACATTGTGTTGTTTAGGTGTTCCCTTTATTTATTTGAGCAGTGTATATTCCTGAAACTTCAGTTTTGTATTTTGATATATACGCTGTAAACTGGTTGATTACATCCAACACAACGACTGTAAAGTTTAATTCCACAGAATGATTTTCAGATGCTTAAATAACGGCCGACGTCTCATTAAAACATCGATCAGACAGAATCCAGTTAAACTCACTGTCAGGTGGCAGAAGTTCAAAGCTGTGGCTGTGCTTCAACGGCTTCACATCTGGAACTGTTAACACACAGACATAGAAATGAATTCATAAAATCAATAAATTAAACAGTTATTTCTAAAATGATCTAGTCTGGGAATGTCCCACAACATTATCAACATTGATTTAAATATCATAGCCATGTTGTTATTTGAAATACAAATAAACCTGTTGTTAGATATCTATGGGCAGAAATGATGTGTCAGCAGAACCTGAAGTTTTATGTGAATCTGAATTGCTCAACTTGAATAATTGATTTCCGAATTTGAATTTGAAAACCATCATTTGAAATTGAATTTTTAGTTTGAAACTGAATTTCAATAAACTTGAAACTGAATGTTTAGTTATGAATTTGAATTAATTGTCCGTGAAGCTGCATTTAAATGTCACTGAAAATTCAACTCTGTAAATTCCGTTCATGAAACTGAGATTCGGTTGGTGTCTCACACATCGGGTCTTTGAGGAAGAGCAGTCGAGCTCACGTTGACCCGCTTGTGAGCACGATATCTGGTAAATGCTCAGAGGAAATGTCTTCATACTTGGTACAAATGTTCACTTGGCCTGAAGGATTAAGTGATTTGGTTTTGTTGGTTTCCATTCTTAGGAATGTAATATCTGCCTTGAGAAAGAGGAATAAATAACTTTAAGAATAAAGTGCCTAGAGTTTGGTGGTCAGAGGTCAGAGGTCACAGTCACTGTGATCTCACATCTGTCCCATTTTTGTGAACGCAATATCTCAGGAACACCTCGAGGGATTTTCTTCAAATTTGGTACAAACATTCACTTCGACTCAAAGATGAAGATATTATATTTTGATGGTCAGAGGTCAGAGGTCAAGGTCGATATGACCTCAAATTTGCATATCCGTCATTCCCATCCTCTTGAACGTGATAGCTTTCTTTAAATTATGCACTGACATCCAGTTCAGTATGAAGTGATAAGAATTTGGTGGACAAAGGTTACTGTACATAACTCTCTAACTCTTACATTAGTTATGAAAAAATGTCACAAATTTCTAACAGGATGAAATGATTATTATCTTCTCAGTCTATTATTCAAGACCATAACTGGTTGTAAGTTGTTTGAAGCATCCACATCGAAGAACTTAAAGCTTCTTTGCATCAACATCTATTTGAGTTTTGACAGATGTGCTTCTAAACTACAAGTTGAATGATCAGGCCATAATCCAAGTTCAGTAGTAATTGTCATGTTTGGAGCAGGATTGTACAGAAAGACCTTTTTTGTGGGCAAGGAGTGGATGATCCTCCTGATGTTGTTGTTGTTGTTATTTAGTTAGCTGGCAGCTACAGAGAGACTGTGTTCAGGTTAAGAGTTTTTCAGAGATGATAATTCTGCACGAGAAAGAGGAAACTATTTTATTAACTAATTAATTTGGTAATTAATTTAGATATAATCTCTAACAGATCATGATATTGTGAACGTGTTATTCTACTTTTTGTCAGAGGACAAAATTATTCATGTTAAATAATATGTCAGCTGTGATAGAGGACTTTGTTTAACTCAGAGTAATAAAATATGACCGGACTCACCAGGTGTTGCAGTCGCCATGACGACACTCTGCTGGAAACCTCAGACACTAATTTATCTGGAGACAAACTGCAGGGATGTAAAACAGAAAATAGTTAGATGGTGTTTACTCTGAATTCTTATTACAGACTCAGCAACACACACTTTGTTTTTCCATCCAACCATCCATTATATATTTCTGCTTTATCCTGAACAGGGTCATGGGGGGCGGAGCCTATCCCAGCTCACTTTGGGAAAAGGCAGGATTCACCTGGACAGATCACCAGTTAATCACAGGGCCACATAGAGACAGACGGAAACAAAGACCATCCATGCTCTCATTCACACCTCAGGCACATTTGTAGAACCACCAGTTAACCTGAGGTGCATGTTTCTGGATGGTGGGAGGAAGCTGGAGAACCGAGAGAACGCACGCAGGCACACGGAGAACATGCAAACTCCACACAGAACGGCCCAGGCCCGGATTTGAACGCAGAACCTTTTTGCTGTGAAGCAACCATGCTAACCACTGCACCACTGTGCCCCCCACATTGTTTTGAAAGAGTAAAATTAATCATTCATTTATATCTGTATGCGTTACGTTAAAAATAAATCAGGTTTACATAGTGATAATATCTCAGGGCTGTTTGTCAGCTAGTTGTGAATTTAAAATTTTGATATGACAAAAATCTGATGTATTTCTTTTCATAATTCATCGTTCAGTCAAATTCCTCATTTACATATTAGTATGCTGTATTAATTATGTTTAATAACCACTGATCAGATTAAACCCCCTCAGTTGAATTAAGGTGCAACTTCGTTATGATTATTGTAGCCACCAGGGGGCAGCAGTGTGATGGGTCTGACAGAGAGACCATGGATATCTTTGATTATCAGATATCTTTGTTCATCAGATATCTTTGTTCATCAGATATCTTAGTTCATCAGATATCTTAATTCATCAGATATCTTAGTTCATCAGATATCTTAATTCATCAGATATCTTTGTTCATCAGATATCTTTGTTCATCAGATATCTTTGTTCATCAGATATCTTTATTCATCAGATATCTTTGTTCATGAAAACATTTAATTTACATATTTCATTTAGTTGGTAACTTGTAGTAAAATCATAATATTGCTTGAATCAGCACCGCCTTTAGAAAAAGTAATTCATCCTTTTAATACTTTAAATGAAAAAGAGATCAGGTTTATGTGTGTTGTTAATATTTCAGTGCTGTTTTATCAGCTTGCTGTTGTACTCTTCTGCCCCCTGGTGGCCGAAAAACCAATCCTGCAGTTTTGCATGACTTTAACTCAGGGACCTGATCTGATTCATGGTTATTGAACATGAGATACAGCATACTGTTGTTCCCCGACAGAAAACCGTCACTCTCCTTGTTTTTGTTGCATTTCTATATTCGGAGCTCGTTTCCCCTCATGTGCTTCAAGTCTTGTAGACTTCCTGTTTTGTCGTCATATTGGCAACCGCAATATATTAACGTGTAACTGAAGACTTGTTTTGGTCACAAATGGTTGAACATGTGGTTTAAAGTCCAGATATACTGAAATATGAAACCGCAGCGTCACACTCGATGTAAGTTAATGATCCCAGATCAACGGTTTCATGGGAATGATTTATTCCTGTTTGATATATTTGAAATGAATACCTGACATGAAGCTGTTGCAGGTTTTTAACATGACTTGTTGCCTGAGTTTAAGAATGAAATCAGACTTCACAGCTTGTTAAAAAGCCTGAATACCGGCTGCAGACTATCTGTTCTGTCATCAGCTTCCTGGAAGCTGCTGGAACTTCAGATTTTCTTGCAGCGCCTTAAAGTTTCCTCAACACCTCCATTTATCACCTTTTATCATCCAAACTTCCTGTCTGACGGTCTCAGTTATTCAAACAAAACCTCTTCTTCAAACTCGCATCACATTTTCTACAATAGGCCTCCGAGTGTATTTTCTATCAGCTGACTACACCCATAGCTGACAGGTGGAGTCACAGGTCTGCAGAGAAACACTTTGTAAAAAAAAGGAAATGGCTGCTACAGTTGATGGACCTTTAGACTGAAATCAGATATGAAGAAAACTAAAAGTAAAAACAAGTCTGATGTGAATTTAATCCGAGTTACAAACACGACACGTCTCAGATTAAAGTCGGAAACAGAACTGATCATATTTCCGTTGTAAAATGAAGCTGCTGTTTCAGACGGTTTGTTTTCTCAATAATGTTTGAATGAACAGAAATCCTTCATTTACTGGTTCATAAAGTTACATTATTCTCACAATCTATCGGCGACATCATTAAACTCCATAAATCCACCTTTAATCCACCAGTTGTTTCACTCACCTGCTGAATTTTAGATGTTTAAATCTTCATTTCTACTTCAGGTCGTCTTCTCATTTTTTTCTGACTCCACCTGGAAGTATTGATGAAGTCCTGTTGTTCATTTGTTTTGTTTATTGTATTAAAACACAGTTCAGATTCATCACGTTGTTTTTTCATGTTTCACTGCTTCAGGATTCAGTTTTAGGGAGATTTAAAAGTTATTTTTCTTTCAGATTTTCATGAAGTTATTTCTTCTTTGATTTGTGTTGTCGCATTTTTCTAAAATCAAATTCTTGATATTTTGAACCTTTTACTGTTGTTCGTGTCGCAGTCTGACTTTTCAGAGCTGAATTATATAATTATTATGATTCTAATAATTTGAGTGTTCACTCTGCATGACAACCCAACATTTCCTCCTGCTGCTGCTTCATGTTAAAAGACGCCAGCTGGATAAACACAGGGGGGCTTTTATTTTGAAGGGCTCACCGGAAACTGTTTGTCACCGACAGTTTGACTGCTTGATGTTTGTGGAGTCGGAGGATCTGCAGGTAAAAGCTCCGCCCAACAAAGCAGCAGGTAAATGTTCCTGATGGAGGAGGGCGGAGCCTCATTACTTTCAACTCTGACTGCATTTTAATTCAAAACATTCCCCAATATTCTGGATCATCCTTCCTCACAGTGAACGGTTGGATTCAGACTGTTGGTTGGTTTCATTTAGAAAAATCATTTCCAGCAAGTAGAAATGTAAATGATCTAAATCATTTCAATTCTTCGTCCTCCACGTAGTTTTTCTTGCTTTACTTCAACACTGTAAATCTCATCAATTTTGGATAAGATCATCGTGTGTTTGTATCGGTTCTGTTCACGTATCTCTGAAAAGTCAACGAGCTCAGAAGAACATTTTATTTCGATTTCACGTTAGTTTGAAGCTGCAGTCGGTGACGTGACGTCGTGCTGCTGCTGAGTCGGGACCTGCTGCGGAGCTCTGTGCTATTTATGAGCCTCAGGGGACACCTGGACGTGGGACTGTCTCCTGATGCATGTTGGGACATCTTCTGGTGTCCTGTGCTAATTATCAGAAAACATGCAGAAGAAGAACAATAAGTGTGATCCCCCTCCTTAGAGAATGGTTTGTTCCATCTGAATACAGAATGAAAATCAGCATGCAGAGACTTGAACCCGACAGATTGAATTGAGAGTCTCTACAAGCTGATTTTAATGAGAACTGACGGCTGCAGAGAAGGAAGGAGCTGCAGAGCAGGAAATCAGCAGTGAGTCTATAGTTGCAGCTCATATGTGTTGGGTGTCTTTCATTCTGGAAAGCTGGAGTAGTTATTGTTGTCCAACTTAAAACGCTTCTAACAGTCAAAATGTCGGTGATCAAATTGTGAAAAAGTTCACATCTCATCCGGATGATGTCGGCTGTATCTCCAAATATTTTGGTGAATTTTGAGCAGACGTTTGGAGAAATAGAAAATGTTGTTCACACAGTCCACATTTCAGGAAGATATTTAATATCACTGCGGGCTCACCGCATGACCAAACTGAACCTTTTTGAACACGCGTGACATCTAATATTCAAACAACGTCTGATGATGATTGATTGTAATTTCTAAAGTGTAGAATATGAAATGCTAAAAACTTAGATTACAGGGGTATTAGTTCTAACAAATGTAAAATCATTTTAAAACAGATTTTTGAAAATATTGCAAAAAACCAAAACAATCCCGTTTTCAAACTGCTCCTACGGATCGCTACTTTTTCGTGATTTGTACGAGAACGGAACGACAGATCTCTAAGAAACGTCGTAGCACAGCGTTGCCACTAGGGGCACACCGCTCACCGGAATTTAGGGAATCATCTCCCAAAAACTGGAGAGGAAGTTCAACGGCAAAGTTTTAACCAGCACAATAATAATAGTTGTGCTTTGCACCTTCAGTGATAAACACCCAATAATTCATCTGCATCATAATCACCTGATCTACTCAATGTTAGACAACTGAAAACACACCGTTTCATTCAAACCAATTTTTATTTATTAGAATAAGAAAATATTGTTTACAAATTCTTTAGCTCTTGAATTTTTATAGATTTTTTTACATTACATTTTATTTAATTATATCAATTTACGTGTAATAAATTCAGCAAATGTACAAATTGTTGGTTTAAAACCTGCCTCAACAAACAATAACAATGACGTCATCACACTGTATTCATTGTGTTTATACCAGAATACCAAAATTATTTTTAAAAAAAAGACCGCTCCGTAAAATGATCCTAAAATCACAGCAGATTTTGATCATAGAAATGAACTGATTGATGTTTCTAGTGATGTCATGATGATTTGTTCCAAATGTTCAGACCAATCAGATCTCTGGGTCAGAATTACTGGTTGTATAATTCTACATATTATGTTCACACAACTGGGTGAAAATAAAAATCAACCTCTTTCCAAAAAACAAAAAGCCGCTTTGTCTGCCGAACAAAAAAAACACGACAAAATAATATTGAAGTACAAATACTGTGTTCCTTTCAAAATATACAGAACAAATATTTAATAAAATAAAAGTCTTTACAGAACGAAATAAAAAAAATATAACTGAATTTTATTTTATTTATTGATTCACTTTAAAATGAATCTGTGAAAACAGTTTGAACAAGGAGACCTGAAGAGATGAAATAAAACGTGAGGACATCGGTGGTGAAGAATATTGATCAGTTTGTAAGTGAATTAGAGATTTCAGCAACGAGAAACGTCCTCACATGATGAGACATTTGTATTGTTGCTCTTTCTTTCCTTTCTTGTACTTTTTCTTCAGATCTTTCAGTTCCTCATCCTGTTTCTCCATCAGAGCTTTGAAGTCTTTGGTGTATTTGTCTTTGAACTCATTGAATTCTTCAGCTTGTTTTCTGGCCTCCTCTTCGTATCTCTTCTTCATGTCCTCCAGTTGTTTCTTGTAGCTTTCCTCTAATTCTTGTTTCTCCTTCTCCTCCTGCTCTTTTCTCTTTTTATCTTCTTCTCTTCTTTTCTTTTCATAATTCTCTCTTTTCTGTTTGTACTCTTCCTGAAGCGTCTTCAGTTTTGTTTCCTCCTCCTGACGTCTCTGTTCATCTTGTTGTTTTTCCCACAACTCTCTTTGTTCTTCTTCCCGGGCTTCTTGTTTTTCTCTCATTAATGTTCTCCTCTGCTCCAGTTTTTTGTCGATTGTTTCTTTTTCTTCTGACTCTGATATGATTTTCGTCTCTACAGATTTCCGTTCTTCTTCCCACTTCTGTCGCTGACGTTCTTCCTGCTGCTTCCATTTCCTCTCTTCTTCTTCTCTGGTTTCCTGATCCCTCTTTCTCTGCTCACGCTCCTTCTGGATGTTTTCCTCCATTTCTTCGAGATGTTTTGCCTTCAGTTTTCTGTCCTTTTCATTTTCTTCTTTCTCTTCTTTCATTCTTCTTTTCATGTCTTTCATTTCTTCCTCGTGTTGTGTTTTAAGCTCTTCCTCCTTCCTCTTCATCTCCTCTTCCTTCTCCTTCAGGATCTTCTCCATCTCCTTCTGTATCGCGGCCTCGGCCTCTTGGAACATCTCGCTGGTGTAGCAGCCTCCTCCGTTGACCTCCACCATGTTCTTGCACTTTGTCATCAGCTCTCTGACTTGCGTTCGGTCGGTGTGTTCCTTGTTATTGAAGACCTGGTATCTCCTGCCGCAGTCGTTTATCAGGTTCTGTAAATTGTCGTCACCATTTTCGATGTAACTCTCGATGGACTCGCTGAGATCGTCTCCTCTGGTGAACACGATCATGATGTAATCTGCAGCTTTTTTGCCAAAATACTTCTTGATCAGCTCCACAGATTCTTTTTCCTCCGGTGTGAACCGACCGATCTGCAGCACCAGGACTAACACGTGAGGACCAGGAGACAACAAGCTGATGCACTTCACCAGCTCCTCTTGAATGTCCTCATTGGACAGAGTCGTGTCAAACAGACCGGGGGTGTCCACCATGACGACGGACTCACCATCCACCTCTCCTGCTGCCTTCTGGCAAACTCTTGTGATTGACTTGTTGCTGCAAGTCGATTTAAAATGTTTTCCGTCCAGGATGGTGTTTCCAGTCGCGCTCTTCCCGCTGCCAGACTTCCCGATCAGAACCATCCTGAGAGGCTCTCTGCTCTGATTTTCATCGTTACCTCCCATCTCAGACTTCTGCTTCACATCCTGCAGGTCAGCTTCAAGTTTTGTACCTTTCTCCATCTGAACCTTGATGAACATCTCCTTCGTGAAGCATCGGGTTCCCTTAACTTCCATCCTTTCCACAGTCTCCAACATTTCTTGGATCTGCTGTTTGTCTCTGATGTTGACAACAAGGTTTCTCCCTCCACAGCTCTGACAGAGATCCTGGATGTCTTTGTCTTTTGATGTGAAGTTAAGAACATCTGGATGTTTAGGATCTGACTCCACGGTGAACAGAATCAGGGTGAAGTCGTTGACTCGAGAGCTGAATGTGTTCTGGAGGGTCTCCAGCTCTCCCTTGTCTTCATCAGTGAGGGGACCCACAGGTAGGACCAGGATGAAGACGTGGACACCCTCAGGACCACAGAGGGAGACACAGCTGAGTGATTCCTCCATCACCTCCTTCGGAGGTTTTCCATACAAGGCGGGCAGCTCCACCAGGGAAACCCGACGTCCACACACCTCTCCCTGATGTTGAACACACTCCGATGAGTCGGAGACTGAACGAAGCTCCGTCTCTCCTAAAATGGCCTCGATGGCTGAAGTCTTCCCCGCTCCTCTCCTCCCACAAACAACCAGGTTCAACGAGGGTTTCATGACTTCTTCAGTGAAGGTGAGGAAGGTTCCTCTGTTCTCATCGGCTGTTTCTTCAATCTTCTTCATCAGTGATCTGCAGTTATCTTCAAACATGTTGTAGTATCTTCCTCCACAGTCTTTAAGGAGTTCATTCACAGAGGAAGTCATTTTATTGTCGTGTGTCTTGATGACCATCGAGTGCTTTAAGGCATCTCCACCAAACAAACTCAGGATGAACTTCAGTCTGTGTTGGTCTTCTTCCTTAAATTCAGAAGGTTCCACCAGCAGCAGCAGAACATTTGGTCCTGGAGGACAGAGACTCAAACATGTCTTCATTTCTCTCCTCATGATCTCCTCAGACAGACTGAACACGTCTGCTGTTTTCACCACTATTGTTGGTTTTCCTCTCCACTCTCCACAGGAGGCCACGGAGTGACTGGATGTGGAAGGTTGTCGGTGATAAAAACTTTGGTGTCCGATGATGAAGTTTCCAAGTTTTGTCTTTTGTTCTTCACTTTTCCCGAACAGCAGGATCCTCAGTGAAGACGCTGGAATACAAAAGCCAGAAATATGAATGATATGGTGGTCGGTCAGCATTTAGCATTTAGTCACAACCTCATGAAAGAATATTCAATAATTATATATATATATACTCCATCTAAATAAAACACGTAATCTAAATATATTCATATTGTGGAGTAATTCACTCTCTAAATATACAACTTTTTGTTGGTGTGATCTCTGTTTCTATGGCAACACACGAGGTATGACGAACAACTGGAAACAATCAGTCGGGTCAGTAGACTCTTATGTAATGTATGTAATGTTTACCACTCCAGGAAGTAGTCCGACCCTTAGCAACCACCTAGCAACAGAGAGGATTTCTAGTCTCCAACTGAATAAATACAGAACGTAGAAGCACTAAACTGATCAGCTAGCTCAGTCTGGTTGGAACAAAGATATGTGATGAACAAAGATATGTGATGAACAAAGATATGTGATGAACAAATATATCTGATGAACAAAGATATCTGATGAACTAAGATATCAGGTGAACAAAGATATGTGATGAACTAAGATATCAGATGAACAAAGATACGTGATGAACAAAGATATCCAATGAACAAAGATACGTGATGAACAAAGATATCCAATGAACAAAGATATGTGATGAACAAAGATATCTGATGAACAAAGATATTTGATGAACAAAGATATGTGATGAACAAAGACATCTGATGAACAAAGATATGTGATGAACAAAGACATCTGATGAACAAAGATATCTGATGAACAAAGACATCTGATGAACAAAGATATCTGATGAACAAAGACATCTGATGAACAAAGATATCTGAGGAACAAAGATATCTGATGAACAAAGATATCCATGGACTCATGTGTTTTTAACATTTTAGCTCCGTGTCATGTGTTCAAACCAAACCGGTCCAGCTAGCCTCCGCTAGGACTGTAAGTGCGTGACTATCCATGGTGTTACGGTACGGGTGCTCGGAGCGACCAAAAAGGACCAAAAAGATACCCGACTTCACCAAATGAGTCATTTAATACCCATTGAGAAGGTGGAGTGATATTTCTAGTGATGAGCAGGATATGATGATGTCATGATGATTTGTTTCAAATGTTCAGCTGACCAATCAGATCTTTGGGTCAGAACAATTGGTTGGATAATCCTGCTTATTATGTTTACACACAACTGGGGAAATTTAAAAAAAAAATGAACTTCCTTCCGACATCTCATTAAAACATCGATCAGACAGAATCCAGTTAAACTCACTGGCAGGTGGCAAAAGATCAAAGCTGTTACTGCACTTCAGTGGCCTCACATCTGGAACCGTGAACACACACAGACATTTTTTTTAAATTAATAAAACTATCCCAGCTCACTTTGAGTGATGGAAGGTTCACTGGTCCATCACAGGACCAACACAAACAGACACGCACACACTCAGCAACACCTACAGGCAGTTTATGGAACCAGCAATTAACATGTCACGCATGTCGGAGTACCGGGAGAGAACCAACACAGGCACGGGGATCCAATCCCAATGTCCACCTTCAACTATACACCATGAACTCTCAACCCTCAACCATGAACCATGAACCATGAACCTTCAATCTTCAACCTTCAACCCTGAATCACGAACCCTCAACCTTCAACCCTCAACCCTCAACCATGAACATGAACCCTCAACCATGAACCATGAACATGAACCCTCAACCATGAACCATGAACCTTCAACCTTCAACCTTCAACCATGAACCCTGAACCTTCAACCTTCAACCATGAACCATGAACCCTCAACCATGAACCCTCAACCATGAACCCTGAACCTTCAACCTTCAACCCTCAACCATGAACCCTGAACCTTCAACCATGAACCCTCAACCCTGAACCACGAACCCTCAACCTTAAACCATCAACCTTCAACCCTCAACCATGAACCCTCAACCATAAACATGAACCCTCAACCATAAACCATGAACCTTCAACCTTCAACCCTTAACCATGAACCCTCAACCATGAACCATGAACCTTTAACCTTCAACCATAAACCTTCAAACTTCAACCCTCAACCATGAACCCTCTGCCTTGAACTCTGAACTCTGAAACCTGAAATCTGAACCATGAACCCTGAACCATCAACTATAAACTCTGAACCCTTACTTCAATTCAATTCAATTCAACTTTATTTATATAGCGCCAAATCACAACAGGGTATTTCATGGTACTTAACACATTAAAGTCCTTACAGCAAGACTTTACAATATTATACAGAGAAACCAACAATTCAACAATTCCCACATAAACTAGGAGGGAAAAACTCCTCTTTAAGGGAGAAAAACCTCCAACAGAGGGAAGAAAAACTCCCTTTAACAGGAAGAAACCTCCGACAGAACCAGGATCAGAGGTGGGCAGAGCCTCTGTTAACAGAACCAGGCTCAGAGGTGGGCGGAGCATCTGTTAGCAGAACCAGGGTCAGAGGTGGGCGGAGCCTCTGTTAACAGAACCAGGATCAGAGGTGGGGCGGCCATCTGCCTCGACCGGTGGGGGTGAGAGGAGAGCAGAGAGAGAAAAGGACAGCATAGAGATAGAAGAGATGAACTGTTGGTGGAGACGACAAGCGCAGAGCAGAGACATGCAGCTCCATGACGGGACATCTGGAAAAGAAAGAACAGAAACTACGCGAGCGAAGGAACTGAATGGAGACAACAGATAATAAGAAGAAACTATGGGAGAGAAGAAGATGGTGAGGTATGAGTCAGTTAAAGAGTAGGAGGAAAGAAAAGAAGCTCAGCGTGTAACGAGGTCCCCCAGCAGCCTCGGCCTATAACAGCATAACTAAGGGTTGGTTCAGGTCTACCTGAGCCAGCCCTAAATATAGGCTTCATCAAAAAGGAACGTTTTGAGTCTAATCTTAAAGCTAGAGAGGGTTTCTGCCCCTCCAACACAAACTGGGAGCTGGTTCCACAGGGGAGGAGCCTGAAAACTGAAGCTCCACCTCCCATTCTACTTCTGGAAACTCTAGGAACCACAAGTAGACCAGCGTACTGAGAGAGAAGTGCTCTGCTAGGATTATATGGTTCTATAAGATCTCTAAGATATGATGGAGCCTGGTCATGTAGGGCTTTGTAAGTCATCAAAAGAATTTTAAATTCTGTTCTTGATTTCACAGGAAGCCAGTGAAGAGAAGATAAAACTGGAGAAATATGATCTCTCTTGTTAAATCCTGTCAGTACTCTTGCTGCAGCATTTTGGATCAGCTGCAGGTTTTTAATGAGTAATTTGGACATCCTAACAACAAGGAATTACTATAATCTAGTCTAGAAGTAACAAACGCATGAATGAGTTTTTCTGCATCACGCTGAGGAAGGATTTTCCTGATTTTATGAATATTACGTAGATGAAAGAAGGCAGTTCTGGAGATTTGCTTTATACAGTGTCCAAAGGACAAATCCTCATCAAAGATGACTCCAAGGTTCCTCACAGTTTTGCTGGAGGCCAAGACAACGTCATCTAGAGTAACTAAGTGATTACAGAAAGAGTTTCTGAGGTGTTTAGGACCAAGTACAAGAACTTCTGTTTTGTCTGAATTTAGAAGCAGGATGTTTTTGGTCATCCAGGCCTTTATGTCTTTTAGACAGGCTTCAAGTTTTACTAACTGATTAGTTTCATCTGGTTTTATAGAAACATATAGCTGAGTGTCATCTGCATAACAATGGAAGTTGATGCAGTGCTTCCTGATGACATCTCCTAATGGAAGCATGTACAAAGTAAAAAGTATTGGGCCTAACACTGAGCCTTGTGGAACTCCATAACTAACTCTTGTTTGTCTGGAAGACTCATTGTTGACATGGACAAACTGGAATCTATCTGATAAGTAGGATTTGAACCAGTCTAATGCAGTTCCTTTAATCCTCGTAACGTCTTCTAATCTCTGTAATAAGATCGTATGATCAATCGTATCAAAAGCAGCACTGAGGTCCAGAAGAACAAGTACAGAGACGAGTCCATTATCTGAGGCTAATAAAAGGTCATTAGTAACTTTCACCAGAGCTGTTTCTGTGCTATGATGAACTCTAAAGACTGAACATCTTCAAACAGATCATTCCTTTGTAAATAATCACAAAGTTGATTTGCAACAACTTTTTCAAGGATTTTAGAAATAAACATCATAAACATGTTTTAGTTTCCTAAAACAGCTGATCAAGAGTCGTCTTTTTAAGTAAAGGTTTAATTACAGCCACTTTAAAAGCCTGCGGTACATAGCCGGTTACAATAGATAGGTTGATCTGATCTAATATGGAAGTATTAATTAAAGGGAAGACTTCCTTAAAAAGTTTAGTTGGGATGAGATCTAACAGACAGCTAGAGGATCCAGATGAAGAAATAATTCTAGTTAACTCAGAGAGCTCAACAGGAGAGAAATGTTCCAAGTTTACATCTGGTCCGACAGTTGCTTTCAGGGCTGCTGTTGCTTAGCAACACATCAGTGATGGTGGCAGGAAGGGTCGGCCCGATTCTCTCCCTGATAGTAAGAATTTTATTAGTAAAGAAGTTAATGAAGTCATTACTGCTGAGAGCTGAAGGAATAGAGGGCTCAACAGAACTGTGACTCTTTGTCAGCCTGCTACAGTGATGAAAAGAAACCTGGGGTTGTTCTTGTTGTCCTCTATTAATGATGAATAATATAAAGTCCTGGCCTTACCAAGAGCTTTCTTATATAATATTAGACTATCCTTCCAGGCAGGTGAAATTCTTCTAAATTAGTGGAACTCCATTTCCTTTCCATCTTTCTAGTCACTGCTTAGCAGAGCGTAGTTCTGAGTTGTACCATGGAGACAACTTCCTCTGGTTCATTACTGATTCAGCTGACGTCACAGCTCTAGTCAGTAATGAAAATAATCATGTTGCACATCACATAAATATTTTAGTCATAATATTTTTTAATATATTTATTGAACTTAGAGAACCGTGGAGATAAAAGCTCCTAAAAGTTCCTAAAAGCTCTTAAAAGCTCCTAAAAGCTCCAACAAGGTCCTAAAAGCTGCGTATGTTTCCAGAACAGACCGTCTGTGACTGGAATATAGAAACAAGGACTACATCAGCCTTTCAAAATAAGAGCTTTAGATGCTGTTTAATTCATGTTCATTCAACACATAGACCTGCTGGATGAAACAAACAAAGAGACGTCTCTGACAACTGGACGTGTGAAGAAAACTCATTTAACATCCAGTAATATGGAATCACTTCCTTTGATCACAAACATTTAATCACATCATTTTAATGTGAAGAACACATTTCCCACAAACCCCGTCACTTCCTGTTGTTTGTAAAGTTTACTTTATGATGTTAATACTTTCTGTTGACGACATTTTTGCGGGAAAATTGCAAGCTCCCGCAAATATTGCAGAGTTTGCCTGAATTTGTGTTAATTATTGCGATCACATCATCTCTCCAGAGTTTCCTTTCACTTCTGTTCACATGGATTAGTGTAAGGACTCCGGTTTTCCTCTGTTTTGCCCCCGATCACCTCTCCTCCTGTGTCCTCTCAGTCCCCTGTCTGCTTGTTCTGTGTCCTCCTCTTCTCACCTCCCGTGGCCACGCCCCTCACAGGTCCCAGCAGATGCAGCCACTCACCCCTGATCACCACCTGCAGGTGTGCTGCATCTCCCTGATCACCTCCCCGGACTATATGTACCCTGCCCCTGCACAACTCTGGTTGTCGGTTAATTTGTTAGTCCCCTGTCTGTCCTCCGTCTGTTCTCCGTCTGTCCTGTTCCTCCAGCTTCTGTTCCTCCTGCGGAGCTCCCTGTCGAAGTCACCAGTTGGTGGAGTTGCCCTCCCGACTCGGAGGATTATTGACTCCGTTTCTTCCAGCGGTCCTGTCCGCTGGTCTGCCGGCTGCCCTGCCAGCCGTGTCTCCCTGGATCAGTCGGTTGACTTGCCCTCCCGACTGGAAGCAAGTGGACGCTGTAGGTGCCACCTTTTGGTTTGTTTGTTTTTGTTTATTGCAATAAAAACTGTATTTTGGAACCGATACCCGAGTCTGTGAGCCTGCATTTGGGTCCTGCTAAACACCACCTCATGACAGATTAGAGCAGCGCAGCAGAAACAAACGGCTCAGAAGGAACGGAGGAGAAAAAGTCTCGCAAAAGTCGTCCTCTGAGAAATCTACGTTATTTTATAAATGTGTAATTCTCCATTTTACTTCCTGATTGTCAGAGAAACAAAATGATTCCTCCCATTTTAATCAATATGTCAGCCCTGAGAGAGGACAGGCTTCAATTCAGAGTGATTAAATGGGATTGAACTCACCAGGTGCTGCAGTCGCCATGACGACTCTCCGCTGGAAACCTCAGACTCTTATTTAGCTGTGGACAAACTGTAGGGATGTAAAGGAGAAAATACTAAGATGATGTTTACTCGCTTCTCTTATTATTATCCAACCAGTAGCTCCGCCCCAGAGATCTGATTGGTCAACTGAACATTTGGAAAAAACCTTCATGACATCACGCTTATCACTAGAAATATCACTCCACCTCCTCAATGGGAAAATAGAATTAGAATAGAGTTTCATATAATATATAATATAATGTAGTTTCTACTTGTTATATTTCTATTAAATGACCCATTTGGTGAAGTCGGGACTCTTTTGGTCCTTTTTGGTCGCTCCGAGCACCCGTACCGTAACACCACGGATAGTCACGCACTTACAATCCTAGAGGAGGCTACCTGGACCGGTTTGGTTTGAACACATGACACGGAGCTAAAATGTTAAAAACACATGAGAACATGGATATCTTTGTTCATCAGATATCTTTGTTCATCAGATATCTTAGTTCATCAGATATCTTAGTTCATCAGATATCTTAGTTCATCAGATATCTTTGTTCATCAGATATCTTTGTTCATCAGATATCTTTGTTCATCAGATATCTTTGTTCATCAGATATCTTTGTTCCAACCAGACTGAGCTAGCTGAGCATTCTGGTGTTTCTATGTTCTGTATTTATTCAGTTGGAGACTAGAAATCCTCTCTGTTGCTAGGGTGGTTGCTAAGGGTCGGACTACTTCCTGGAGTAATAAACATTACATACGAGTCTCCTGATTTTTTTCAAGTTGTTAGTCATACCTCATGTGTTGCCATGGAAATGGAGATCACACTAACAAAACATTTTATATTTAGAGAGTGAATTACTCCACAGTATGAAAATATTTAATTTACATATTTCATTTAGTTGGTAACTTGTAGTAAAATCATAATATTGCTTGAATCAGCACCGCCTTTAGAAAAAGTAATTCATCCTTTTAATACTTTAAATGAAAAAGAGATCAGGTTTATGTGTGTTGTTAATATTTCAGTGCTGTTTTATCAGCTTGCTGTTGTACTCTTCTGCCCCCTGGTGGCCGAAAAACCAATCCTGCAGTTTTGCATGACTTTAACTCAGGGACCTGATCTGATTCATGGTTATTGAACATGAGATACAGCATACTGTTGTTCCCCGACAGAAAACCGTCACTCTCCTTGTTTTTGTTGCATTTCTATATTCGGAGCTCGTTTCCCCTCATGTGCTTCAAGTCTTGTAGACTTCCTGTTTTGTCGTCATATTGGCAACCGCAATATATTAACGTGTAACTGAAGACTTGTTTTGGTCACAAATGGTTGAACATGTGGTTTAAAGTCCAGATATACTGAAATATGAAACCGCAGCGTCACACTCGATGTAAGTTAATGATCCCAGATCAACGGTTTCATGGGAATGATTTATTCCTGTTTGATATATTTGAAATGAATACCTGACATGAAGCTGTTGCAGGTTTTTAACATGACTTGTTGCCTGAGTTTAAGAATGAAATCAGACTTCACAGCTTGTTAAAAAGCCTGAATACCGGCTGCAGACTATCTGTTCTGTCATCAGCTTCCTGGAAGCTGCTGGAACTTCAGATTTTCTTGCAGCGCCTTAAAGTTTCCTCAACACCTCCATTTATCACCTTTTATCATCCAAACTTCCTGTCTGACGGTCTCAGTTATTCAAACAAAACCTCTTCTTCAAACTCGCATCACATTTTCTACAATAGGCCTCCGAGTGTATTTTCTATCAGCTGACTACACCCATAGCTGACAGGTGGAGTCACAGGTCTGCAGAGAAACACTTTGTAAAAAAAAGGAAATGGCTGCTACAGTTGATGGACCTTTAGACTGAAATCAGATATGAAGAAAACTAAAAGTAAAAACAAGTCTGATGTGAATTTAATCCGAGTTACAAACACGACACGTCTCAGATTAAAGTCGGAAACAGAACTGATCATATTTCCGTTGTAAAATGAAGCTGCTGTTTCAGACGGTTTGTTTTCTCAATAATGTTTGAATGAACAGAAATCCTTCATTTACTGGTTCATAAAGTTACATTATTCTCACAATCTATCGGCGACATCATTAAACTCCATAAATCCACCTTTAATCCACCAGTTGTTTCACTCACCTGCTGAATTTGTTGCTCCGACATCAGTTCACCTCAAAGTGAAAGAATGAGACGAATGAGGAAGAGATGACGTCACAGAAAAGATCACCTGTCACGAAGGTGTGTTCTTTTATGAGGACAGCTGTTGTAATTTTTTTAATCAACATGTCAACATTCAATTTTGATTCAGTTTTCAAACAGTTTGCTTTAAATTTGATGTTTAAATCTTCATTTCTACTTCAGGTCGTCTTCTCATTTTTTTCTGACTCCACCTGGAAGTATTGATGAAGTCCTGTTGTTCATTTGTTTTGTTTATTGTATTAAAACACAGTTCAGATTCATCACGTTGTTTTTTCATGTTTCACTGCTTCAGGATTCAGTTTTAGGGAGATTTAAAAGTTATTTTTCTTTCAGATTTTCATGAAGTTATTTCTTCTTTGATTTGTGTTGTCGCATTTTTCTAAAATCAAATTCTTGATATTTTGAACCTTTTACTGTTGTTCGTGTCGCAGTCTGACTTTTCAGAGCTGAATTATATAATTATTATGATTCTAATAATTTGAGTGTTCACTCTGCATGACAACCCAACATTTCCTCCTGCTGCTGCTTCATGTTAAAAGACGCCAGCTGGATAAACACAGGGGGGCTTTTATTTTGAAGGGCTCACCGGAAACTGTTTGTCACCGACAGTTTGACTGCTTGATGTTTGTGGAGTCGGAGGATCTGCAGGTAAAAGCTCCGCCCAACAAAGCAGCAGGTAAATGTTCCTGATGGAGGAGGGCGGAGCCTCATTACTTTCAACTCTGACTGCATTTTAATTCAAAACATTCCCCAATATTCTGGATCATCCTTCCTCACAGTGAACGGTTGGATTCAGACTGTTGGTTGGTTTCATTTAGAAAAATCATTTCCAGCAAGTAGAAATGTAAATGATCTAAATCATTTCAATTCTTCGTCCTCCACGTAGTTTTTCTTGCTTTACTTCAACACTGTAAATCTCATCAATTTTGGATAAGATCATCGTGTGTTTGTATCGGTTCTGTTCACGTATCTCTGAAAAGTCAACGAGCTCAGAAGAACATTTTATTTCGATTTCACGTTAGTTTGAAGCTGCAGTCGGTGACGTGACGTCGTGCTGCTGCTGAGTCGGGACCTGCTGCGGAGCTCTGTGCTATTTATGAGCCTCAGGGGACACCTGGACGTGGGACTGTCTCCTGATGCATGTTGGGACATCTTCTGGTGTCCTGTGCTAATTATCAGAAAACATGCAGAAGAAGAACAATAAGTGTGATCCCCCTCCTTAGAGAATGGTTTGTTCCATCTGAATACAGAATGAAAATCAGCATGCAGAGACTTGAACCCGACAGATTGAATTTAGAGTCTCTACAAGCTGATTTTAATGAGAACTGACGGCTGCAGAGAAGGAAGGAGCTGCAGAGCAGGAAATCAGCAGTGAGTCTATAGTTGCAGCTCATATGTGTTGGGTGTCTTTCATTCTGGAAAGCTGGAGTAGTTATTGTTGTCCAACTTAAAACGCTTCTAACAGTCAAAATGTCGGTGATCAAATTGTGAAAAAGTTCACATCTCATCCGGATGATGTCGGCTGTATCTCCAAATATTTTGGTGAATTTTGAGCAAACGTTTGGAGAAATAGAAAATGTTGTTCACACAGTCCACATTTCAGGAAGATATTTAATATCACTGCGGGCTCACCGCATGACCAAACTGAACCTTTTTGAACAGCATGTGTTTCCTTCATGTTAGCGGTGACAGAGTGCTGCACCTGTTACCTGTTCTTCTGATCTTTTAGCTTTCTGCTGAAGAGGTTTCATCTTTGTGACCGTTGTCCATCGTGGAAGATGAACAGCTGAGCAACAGCAATATTTAAAGAGACTCTGATACTAAACATGGTGTTCTTCTTCTGGAGTGACAACAAAGTGATCAAAGAAGACTTGTTTACAAAAAGGGATATTTTTCTTAGTGACATATAGAGATTGCTGGATTTGATCCTATTTGCTCCGAGCTAATCAACAAGGTCATTTGTTATCGTGACGTTACAAATTGTATAGATTGTCACTAAATGTTCATCTGTAAGATGATTTAAGCCTTTTTAATGTTTTACAGGAGTTATTTGAACTATTTTAGCGCCTCCATCTGAGGCAGCGTTCTCCGTATCCAAGTGAGATTAGAACAAATAACCGGCCTTTATTGTGTGAATGCTGATTCAGCATTTACACTATTGACATCCTGTTTCTGACTTCTTCCACGTTTGTTTTGGTCACTAACTACTTCTGCATACTCTCCGAGTTCAACCATTCACATTTGAAATTGTTCAACTCTTTCAGGACTTTTATGCTGACATTCAACTTTTTTCAATCATTGATCATTTTCTAAATATTAAGCCTTTTTGAACATGTTTTGAACATTTGAGTGAATGAGGAGATTCTTCAACTCCTCTCAAACTTTCTGTCGTTGTCACAACAGCAGCCAGACATCATCTCTCAGATTCCTCATGTTTCCGTGTTTCTTTGTCTGATTATTTGTGTAACGTGTCGAGCCGTCCTCTCCTGAGTGGCAGCTCCGCCTCACCTGATCCTGATCACAAGGAACAAAACTGTAATCAGTGTTCTCATCAGCTTCTCCTTCTGAAATGATCTGGTCCTTCAACTACTCTGTGCCAAATGAAGTCACGCCAGGTGGAAGTTTCAGTCTCTGTGTAACTTGCTTAACTTGTTTTTTAGTTTCTTCCTGGATTGAAACCTGTTCAGTCATCAGCTCCTGTCTGCCTCACCTCATATGTGTCTTTTGTTAAGTTTGATTATAAAATTAATTTCTTTTTGTTAAACCTCTGGTGTGCTTCGTCTTTGCTGCGGCCAAGAACCGGGCCGTAACACAAAATATACTAAAATAATATAAAATGCTGCTCAAAACATTTCAATATTTTAGTTTTTGTTATAAACAGCAACATAATTCTTCATAATACTTGTAGGTAAGATTGGAGGGATATAATTTAGAGGAAGGGATTTCATTTCCAAAACTTCTTTGTCATTCAGACTATCAGTAGTTGTAAAGCTAATCCTTTCCTTCCAGCGTCCTTTCTCCATTAGTCACATGTATATATATATATATATAGATGTATGAATATACAAAAACCCAAACACACATGTGCATGTATGACTAAAACTAAAATGTTGAAATGTTTCACACGATGATCTTATCCAAAATTGATGAGATTTACAGTGTTGAAGTAAAGCAAGAAAAACTACGTGGAGGACGAAGAATTGAAATGATTTAGATCATTTACATTTCTACTTGCTGGAAATGATTTTTCTAAATGAAACCAACCAACAGTCTGAATCCAACCGTTCACTGTGAGGAAGGATGATCCAGAATATTGGGGAATGTTTTGAATTAAAATGCAGTCAGAGTTGAAAGTAATGAGGCTCCGCCCTCCTCCATCAGGAACATTTACCTGCTGCTTTGTTGGGCGGAGCTTTTACCTGCAGATCCTCCGACTCCACAAACATCAAGCAGTCAAACTGTCGGTGACAAACAGTTTCCGGTGAGCCCTTCAAAATAAAAGCCCCCCTGTGTTTATCCAGCTGGCGTCTTTTAACATGAAGCAGCAGCAGGAGGAAATGTTGGGTTGTCATGCAGAGTGAACACTCAAATTATTAGAATCATAATAATTATATAATTCAGCTCTGAAAAGTCAGACTGCGACAGGAACAACAGTAAAAGGTTCAAAATATCAAGAATTTGATTTTAGAAAAATACAACAACACAAATCAAAGAAGAAATAACTTCATGAAAATCTGAAAGAAAAATAACTTTTAAATCTCCCTAAAACTGAATCCTGAAGCAGTGAAACATGAAAAAACAACGTGATGAATCTGAACTGTGTTTTAATACAATAAACAAAACAAATGAACAACAGGACTTCATCAATACTTCCAGGTGGAGTCAGAAAAAAATGAGAAGACGACCTGAAGTAGAAATGAAGATTTAAACATCAAATTTAAAGCAAACTGTTTGAAAACTGAATCAAAATTGAATGTTGACATGTTGATTAAAAAAATTACAACAGCTGTCCTCATAAAAGAACACACCTTCGTGACAGGTGATCTTTTCTGTGACGTCATCTCTTCCTCATTCGTCTCATTCTTTCACTTTGAGGTGAACTGATGTCGGAGCAACAAATTCAGCAGGTGAGTGAAACAACTGGTGGATTAAAGGTGGATTTATGGAGTTTAATGATGTCGCCGATAGATTGTGAGAATAATGTAACTTTATGAACCAGTAAATGAAGGATTTCTGTTCATTCAAACATTATTGAGAAAACAAACCGTCTGAAACAGCAGCTTCATTTTACAACGGAAATATGATCAGTTCTGTTTCCGACTTTAATCTGAGACGTGTCGTGTTTGTAACTCGGATTAAATTCACATCAGACTTGTTTTTACTTTTAGTTTTCTTCATATCTGATTTCAGTCTGAAGGTCCATCAACTGTAGCAGCCATTTCCTTTTTTTTACAGTGTTTCTCTGCAGACCTGTGACTCCACCTGTCAGCTATGGGTGTAGTCAGCTGATAGAAAATACACTCGGAGGCCTATTGTAGAAAATGTGATGCGAGTTTGAAGAAGAGGTTTTGTTTGAATAACTGAGACCGTCAGACAGGAAGTTTGGATGATAAAAGGTGATAAATGGAGGTGTTGAGGAAACTTTAAGGCGCTGCAAGAAAATCTGAAGTTCCAGCAGCTTCCAGGAAGCTGATGACAGAACAGATAGTCTGCAGCCGGTATTCAGGCTTTTTAACAAGCTGTGAAGTCTGATTTCATTCTTAAACTCAGGCAACAAGTCATGTTAAAAACCTGCAACAGCTTCATGTCAGGTATTCATTTCAAATATATCAAACAGGAATAAATCATTCCCATGAAACCGTTGATCTGGGATCATTAACTTACATCGAGTGTGACGCTGCGGTTTCATATTTCAGTATATCTGGACTTTAAACCACATGTTCAACCATTTGTGACCAAAACAAGTCTTCAGTTACACGTTAATATATTGCGGTTGCCAATATGACGACAAAACAGGAAGTCTACAAGACTTGAAGCACATGAGGGGAAACGAGCTCCGAATATAGAAATGCAACAAAAACAAGGAGAGTGACGGTTTTCTGTCGGGGAACAACAGTATGCTGTATCTCATGTTCAATAACCATGAATCAGATCAGGTCCCTGAGTTAAAGTCATGAAAAACTGCAGGATTGGTTTTTCTGGCCACCAGGGGGCAGAAGAGTACAACAGCAAGCTGATAAAACAGCACTGAAATATTAACAACACACATAAACCTGATCTCTTTTTCATTTAAAGTATTAAAAGGATGAATTACTTTTTCTAAAGGCGGTGCTGATTCAAGCAATATTATGATTTTACTACAAGTTACCAACTAAATGAAATATGTAAATTAAATGTTTTCATGAACAAAGATATCTGATGAACAAAGATATCTGATGAACTAAGATATCTGATGAACAAAGATGTCTGATGAACAAAGATATCTGATGAACTAAGATATCTGATGAACTAAGATATCTGATGAACAAAGATATCTGAAGGAAAAAGATATCTGATGAACAAAGATATCTGATGAACAAAGATATCTGATAATCAAAGATATCCATTGTCTCTCTGTCAGACCCATCACACTGCTGCCCCCTGGTGGCCACAATATCTTAATGAAGTTGCACCTTAATTCAACTGAGGGTGTTTAATCTGATCAGTGGTTATTAAACATAATTAATACAGCATACTAATATGTAAATGAGGAATTTGACTGAACGATGAATTATGAAAAGAAATACTTCAGATTTTTGTCATATCAAAATCTTAAATTCACATCTAGCTGACAATCAGCCCTGAGATATTATCACTATGTAAACCTGATTTATTTTTAATGTAACGTATACAGATATAAATAAATGATTAATTGTGTGTTGCTGAGTATGTAATAAGAATTCAGAGTAAACACCATCTAACTATTTTCTGTTTTACATCCCTACAGTTTGTCTCCAGATAAATTAGAGTTGGAAGTTTCTAGCAGAGTGTCGTCATGGCGACTGCAACACCTGGTGAGTCCGGTCATATTTTATTACTCTGAGTTAAACACGGTCCTCTATCACAGCTGACATATTATTTAACATGAATAATTTTGTCCTTTGACAAAAAGTAGAATCACACATTCACAATATCATGATCTGTTAGAGATTATATCTAAATTAATTACCAAATTAATTAGTTAATTAAATAGTTTCCTCTTTCTCGTGCAGAATTATCATCTCTGAAAAACTCTTAACCTGAACACAGTCTCTCTGTAGCTGCCAGCTAACTAAATAACAACAACAACAACAACAACATCAGGAGGATCATCCACTCTTTGCCCACAAAAAAGATCTTTCTGTACAATCCTGCTCCAAACATGACAATTACTACTGAAC
This sequence comes from Embiotoca jacksoni, assembly GCF_022577435.1. Classification (NCBI taxonomy): domain Eukaryota; kingdom Metazoa; phylum Chordata; class Actinopteri; family Embiotocidae; genus Embiotoca; species Embiotoca jacksoni. The sequence continues at coordinate 3,585,074 of NW_027185389.1, forward strand.
TTGGATTATGGCCTGATCATTCAACTTGTAGTTTAGAAGCACATCTGTCAAAACTCAGATAGATAGATAGATAGATAGATAGATAGATAGATAGATAGATAGATAGATAGATAGATAGATAGATAGATAGATAGATAGATAGATAGATAGATAGATAGATAGATAGATAGATAGATACTTTATTAATCCCACAAGGGGCATTTATAGGTACAGGAAAGCAATAAAACAACAGTAAAAAAATATTAAATATAACAATGCACAGTATATACAGTAAAACAGAATAAAATAAAATAATTTAATTAAAACTAACTAAACTAAATAATTGTGCAAAGGTTTTTATATATATATATATATATATATATATATATATATATATATATATATTTATATATTTATATATATTTAACAAACAAGAAAACAGACAACAGTGTTATTGTTGTGTGATGGATTTTGCCAGAGGTGAGTTATTTTACAGTCTTATTGCAGTGGACAGGAATGATCTCCTGTATCTGGAATGATCTCCTGTATCAGGAATGATCTCCTGTATCAGGAATGATCTCCTGTATCTGGAATGATCTCCTGTATCTGGAATGATCTCCTGTATCTGGAATGATCTCCTGTATCAGGAATGATCTCCTGTATCTGGAATGATCTCCTGTATCTGGAATGATCTCCTGTATCAGGAATGATCTCCTGTATCAGGAATGATCTCCTGTATCTGGAATGATCTCCTGTATCTGTCCTTGTGACAGCAGCTGGAGGAGTCTTTTGGAGAACGTCCTCCTCTGTCCCTGTAGCAGGTGGAGAGGGTGGTCAGGATTATCAATATGGATAATAGTTTCCTCAGCGTCCTCCTCTCCACCACCTTTTCCAGACTGTCCAGTTTGTAGCCAATGATGGAGCCGGCCTTCTTAACCAGTTTGTTAAGTCTGTTGGTATCTCCGGGTCCAATGCTACTGCTCTCCCCCCTCCCCCCACAAAGTCCTCCACTACTGCCCTGTACTCCTCCTCCCGTCCATCCCTTATACACCGTCCACTGCAGAGTCATCAGAGAACTTCTGCAGATGTCTTGACTCTGAGTTGTACTGGAAGTCAGTGATGTAGAAGGTGAACAGGAAGGAGACAGAACAGTTCCCTGAGGAGCTCCAGTACCACTGACCACCGTATCAGACAGCACACTGCCCAGACGGACAAACTGTGGTCTGTCAGGTAGTCATTGATCCAGGAGACGGTGGATGTGTCCAACCCCCCACCACTCCACGCAAATTGCAGAGGGTCCAGAGAAGATTTCACCAGCTGCCTGAGGTGGGTCAAGACCAGCCTCTCCAGCACCTTCATCACATGAGATGTGAGGGCAACCGGTCGGTAGTCGTTGAGGCTAGATGGAGTCGTCTTCTTAGGGACTGGAACCAGGCAGGACGTCTTCCACAGCACTGGGACTTCCTCCTGCTTCAGGCTCAGGTTGAAGAGGTGTTGTAGGACCTCAGCCAGCTGGACGGGGCAGGTCTTCAGGACCACGGGGCTGATGCAGTCAGGTCCTGCAGCCTTGAGCTGGTGGAGTCTCTCCAGCTGTCTCCTAACCTGGCCAGTCATCACAGAGAGGGGGAGGGGGTCATGGCATCGGTGGAGGAAGAGCCCTTTGGAGTTGAGGACTCTGTCTCCATGCAGCTCACCAGGGGGGGCAGAGGGGGAAGGGGAAAGGCAGTAGATGTGTTTGGGAGGTGTGAGGTGTGGAGGAGACAGATGAGGGTGGTGAACTAAACCTGTTGAAGAAACAGTTTAGCTCATTGTTCCTCTCCAGGTTCCCCCTGGAGTTTGGCCTCTAGCTTCCTCCTGTAGGAGTCCTTGACCTCCCTCATCTTCTCCTTCAGGTGGCGCTGCACTCTCCTGAGCTCCTCCCTGTCCCCAGACCTGAAGGCTGCTTTCTTCTTAAGAAGCACCTTCAGGTCACTGGTGATCCACGGCTTGTTGTTGGGGAAGCATTTTACAGTCCGGGATGGTACGGTGGAGTGTTCACAGAATTTGATGTATTCTGTGATACAGTCCGTCCTGCTGTTGATGTCCTCCCCATGTGGTCCACACAGCACATTCCAGTCCGTGGACTCAAAGCAGTCCTGCAGGGCGTCTTTAGCCTCCTGTGTCCACCTCCTCACAGTCCTGGTGGTCACAGGCTGCCTCTGCACCAGGGGAACATATTTGGGAGCCAGCAGGACCAGGTTGTGGTCTGATCTACCAAGGGGGGGAAGGGCAGTAGTACTGTATGCATCCATGGCATTAGCATACAGTAGGTCCAGAGTTTTATTGTTCCTTGTGGGGCAGTTCACATACTGGTGCAAAGTTGGCAGGACTTTATCCAGACTGGTTAAAGTCTCCAGTAACTAACAAAAATGCACCGGGATGCTGAGTCTGAAGTTTAGACACAGTGGAGTGGATGGTGTCCACTGCTGCCTCTACGTCAGCTGATGGAGGAACGTACACAGCGATAACAATGGCGGACGTGAACTCCCTCAGCAAATAATAAGGGCGCATCCCCACGGCTAGAAGTTCAATGTCCGGGCTACAGAAACGTTCCTTCACACACACGTGGTCGGGATTACACCACCTCTCGTTCACATAGACTGCAATCCCTCCACCTTTCTTCTTACCGCTCCGAACAACGTCTCCGTCCCCCCGAACAGTCCTGAAGCCGGTACGGCCGCGCTGTGGTCCGGGAGATGTGAGTGCAGCCATGTCTCGGTGAAACACATGATGCTGCACTCCCGGTACTCTCTCTGGGTCTTTACCAGCGCGCCGAGCTCGTCCGTCTTGTTGGTCAACAACCTCACGTTCCCCATTAAGATCTCCGGTACCGATGGTTTATATTTCCTCCTCTTCACCTTCAGTTGAGCTCCAGCTCTGTAACCGCGACGTCTTCTTTGAAGTTCATCCGGGATTTCAGGCCTCGCTCCGGGCAGCAGCAGTAGAGGTCTACTCAGCGCGATCAGCTGATCACCAGAGTAAACAATGGCTCCAGTCCACTGTGTGTAGCTCTCCGTTACAAAGAAGGAAAAAGTAGAAGAAGAGCCACCAGAAAAGTGGAAAAGTTACGGTCCATTGTCTGACCGTCACTTAACACACGTGAAAGAAAAAACAACTCCGAAGAGGAGAAAGAAAGAAAAATATTTAAAACAGAACACACTCGGGGAGCTGCTGTAACAGGCTGCCACTAGCAGAAATTTGTGACATTTTGTCATAACTAATGTAAAAGTTAGGGAGTTATGTACAGTAACCTTATGACAAATATGACAAATTTGAGGTCATATCGACCTTGACCTCTGACCTCTTACCATCAAAATATAATGTCTTCATGCTTGACTTGTTTGTGAATGTTTGTACTAAATTTGAAGAAAGAAAATCTCTCAAGGTATCGACATCCAGAGAGGAGGGTAGGATGGAGTATATGAACCATCCACCTCTCAAAGACCTGATCCAACGGTGCAGATACAGATACGTGTGGAAGAAGAACCTCGAACGTTCAGAGCTGTTGACACGTTTGGGTCAAATTGTAAAAGAAAACAATGGAGAACATCTGAGTTATGAAATATTTGAGGACACAACTGAGGATCCAACAGATTCTTCAGCAGCTGATCATCTGAGTTCACAACAAAAGAAAACATCTGTTTCTATCTCAGCCGCTGATCAAGCTGCTGGTAAGCTAAAATAAATTCTGAAAAGCAAATTAAAACTTACAAAAATATACATAGAAATCCTCTTTAGATGAAAACAGGAGGCTACAGATTAATGATGTGATATTTTTACAGGTCTGAGTTCATTTAAAGAAGTTAGTCGTCACCGCTCAGTGTCAGGACCAATCCCTGCGTCTCACAGAAAGTACATCCATCACAGATCTAATGATGTCATCTGTTCTCCGTTTTACTTTTAATCAATTCAATCTTCTGGATTTATGACACTTTTTCTTAAAAATATCAGAAGGTTCAACTTGAACAGACAGTTTATGAAAACTATATCAAACTAAAGGTCGAACACACTGAGGACGCTTTTTTAATGACATTAATTTTCACATCAATATACAAATATAATTTGTCAAACTGTTGTTTTTATCAGGAGTACATTCCCATTGATTCTGAATATTACGTGGTGAAACCGAGTTCTTGTAATCTGAAGGAGGCTGATTTTTCTCATCTTTCACTGATTCATGACGAATGACAAAGTTAAGTTTGTGTCTGGTGTCGTATGACAAAGAGCTCTGAGCCCTGGAGGACGGCTGACATTACACCGCTGGATAAACACAAAGTCAGAAAGTCCTCTCCTGACCACAGATCCTCTGATGACATCATCTCGGTTCTTTAACTTCCAAATAAAGCAGGTTTCCAGGATGCTTTCTTCCACTTCTGTAATATTAATACCATCAGGAACATGCTGCCTCAGCATGATGCAGGACAGTCGATCAGAAAAACTCTCTCAAACTTTGATGAGCGCTCACTGATCAGATTTCAGGCTCATGGTGAAATCATGTTCAGGAGTCGTTAGGAGTGCTCACGAAGAAGGTTGAACTCACTAAGGTTCTCGTGTAGCCCGGCTCCGTGCACGTCATGGTGCTGTTCACCGTTCGTACGCAACAGGAGCAGTCTCTGAACTTTATGTACCAAACCTCGTCTTTGGTGGCGTTTTCATGAACACATCTCATTTCATCTGGTATCATTTCTCTTTTGTATTCCAGCGTCTTCACTGAGGATCCTGCTGTTCGGGAAAAATGAAGAACAAAAGACAAAACTTGGAAACTTCATCATCGGACACCAAAGTTTTTATCACCGACAACCTTTGACATCCAGTCACTCCGTGGCCTCCTGTGGAGAGTGGAGAGGAAAACCAACAACAGTGGTGAAAACAGCAGATGTGTTCAGACTGTCTGAGAGGATCATGAGGAGAGAAATGAAGAGATGTTTGAGTCTCTGTCCTCCAGGACCAAATGTTCTGCTGCTGCTGGTGAAACCTTCTGACTTTGAGGAAGAAGACCAACACAGACTGAAGTTCATCCTGAGTTTGTTTGGTGGAGATGCCTTAAAGCACTCGATGGTCATCATGACACACGCCAATAAAATGACTTCCTCTGTGAATGAACTCCTTAAAGACTGTGGAGGAAGATACTACAGCATGTTTGAAGATAACTACAGATCACTGATGAAGAAGATTGAAGAAACAGCCGATGAGAACAGAGGAACCTTCCTCACCTTCACTGAAGTCATGAAACCCTCGTTGAACCTGGTTGTTTGTGGGAGGAGAGGAGCGGGGAAGACTTCAGCCATCGAGGCCATTTTAGGAGAGACGGAGCTTCGTTCAGTCTCCGACTCATCGGAGTGTGTTCAACATCAGGGAGAGGTGTGTGGACGTCGGGTTTCCCTGGTGGATCTGCCCGCCTTGTATGGAAAACCTCCGGAGGAGGTGATGGAGGAATCACTCAGCTGTGTCTCCCTCTGTGGTCCTGAGGGCGTCCACGTCTTCATCCTGGTCCTACCTGTGGGTCCCCTCACTGATGAAGACAAGGGAGAGCTGGAGACCCTCCAGAACACATTCAGCTCTCGAGTCAACGACTTCACCCTGATTCTGTTCACCATGGAGTCAGATCCTAAACATCCAGCTGTTCTTAACTTCATAACAAAAGACAAAGACATCCAGGATCTCTGTCAGAGCTGTGGAGGGAGAAACCTTGTTGTCAACATCAGAGACAAACAGCAGATCCAAGAAATGTTGGAGACTGTGGAAAGGATGGAAGTTAAGGGAACCCGATGCTTCACAAAGGAGATGTTCTTCAAGGCTCAGATGGAGAAAGGTACAAAACTTGAAGCTGACCTGCAGGATGTGAAGCAGAAGTCTGAGATGGGAGGTAACGATGAAAATCAGAGCAGAGAGCCTCTCAGGATGGTTCTGATCGGGAAGTCTGGCAGCGGGAAGAGCGCGACTGGAAACACCATCCTGGACGGAAAACATTTTGAATCGACTTGCAGCAACAAGTCAATCACAAGATTTTGCCAGAAGGCAGCAGGAGAGGTGGATGGTGAGTCCGTCGTCATGGTGGACACCCCCGGTCTGTTTGACACGACTCTGTCCAATGAGGACGTTCAAGAGGAGATGGTGAAGTGCGTCAGCTTGTTGTCTCCTGGTCCTCACGTGTTAGTCCTGGTGCTGCAGATCGGTCGGTTCACACCGGAGGAAAAAGAATCTGTGGAGCTGATCAAGAAGTATTTTGGCAAAAAAGCTGCAGATTACATCATGATCGTGTTCACCAGAGGAGACGATCTCAGCGACTCCATCGAGAGTTACATCGAAAACGGTGACGACAATTTACAGAACCTGATAAACGACTGCGGCAGGAGATACCAGGTCTTCAATAACAAGGAACACACCGACCGAACGCAAGTCAGAGAGCTGATGACAAAGTGCAAGAACATGGTGGAGGTCAACGGAGGAGGCTGCTACACCAGCGAGATGTTCCAAGAGGCCGAGGCCGCGATACAGAAGGAGGTGGAGAAGATCCTGAAGGAGAAGGAAGAGGAGATGAAGAGGAAGGAGGAGGAGCTTAAAACACAACACGAGGAAGAAATGAAAGACATGAAAAGAAGAATGAAAGAAGAGAAAGAAGAAAATGAAAAGGAGAGAAAACTGAAGGCAAAACATCTCAAAGAAATGGAGGAAAACATCCAGAAGGAGCGTGAGCAGAGAAAGAGGGATCAGGAAACCAGAGAAGAAGAAGAGAGGAAACGGAAGCAGCAGGAAGAACGTCAGCGACAGAAGTGGGAAGAACAGAAATCTGTAGAGACGAAAATCAAATCAGAGTCAAAAGAAAAAGAAACAATCGACAAAAAACTGGAGCAGAGGAGAAAAGAAATGAGAGAAAAACAAGAAGCCTGGTTAGAAGAACAAAGAGAGTTGTGGGAAAAACAACAAGATGAACAGAGACGTCAGGAGGAGGAAACAAAACTGAAGACGCTTCAGGAAGAGTACAAACAGAAAAGAGAGAATTATGAAAAGAAAAGAAGAGAAGAAGACAAAAAGAGAAAAGAGCAGGAGGAGAAGGAGAAACAAGAATTAGAGGAAAACTACAAGAAACAACTGGAGGACACGAAGAAGAGACATGAAGAGGAGGCCAGAAAACAAGCTGAAGAATTCAATGAGTTCAAAGACAAATACACCAAAGACTTCAAAGCTCTGATGGAGAAACATGATGAGGAACTGAAGGAAAAGTACGAGAAAGGAAAGAAAGAGCAACAAAAGAAATGTCTCATCATGTGATGACGTTTCTCGTTGCTGAAATCTCTAATTCACTTACAAACTGATCAATATTCTTCACCACCGATGTCCTCACGTTTTATTTCATCTCTTCAGGTCTCCTTGTTCAAACTGTTTTCACAGATTCATTTTAAAGTAAATCAATAAATAAAATAAAATTCAGTTATATTTTTTTTTATTTCGTTCTGTAAAGACTTTTATTTTATTAAATATTTGTTCCGTATATTTTGAAAGGAACACAGTATTTGTACTTCAATATTATTTTGTCGTGTTTTTTTTGTTCGGCAGACAAAGCGGCTTTTTGTTTTTTGGAAAGAGGTTGATTTTTATTTTCACCCAGTTGTGTGAACATAATATGTAGAATTATACAACCAGTAATTCTGACCCAGAGATCTGATTGGTCTGAACATTTGGAACAAATCATCATGACATCACTAGAAACATCAATCAGTTCATTTCTATGATCAAAATCTGCTGTGATTTTAGGATCATTTTACGGAGCGGTCTTTTTTTTTTAATCATTTTGGTATTCTGGTATAAACACAATGAATACAGTGTGATTACATCATTATTATTGTTTGTTGAGGCAGGTTTTAAACCAACAATTTGTACGTTTGCTAAATTTATTACACGTAAATTGATATAATTAAAAAAAATTTAATGTCAAAAAATCTATAAAAATTCAAGAGCTGAAGAATTTGTAAACAATATTTTCTTATTCTAATAAATAAAAATTGGTTTGAATGAAACGGTGTGTTTTCAGTTGTCTAACATTGAGTAGATCAGGTGATTATGATGCAGATGAATTATTGGGTGTTTATCACTGAAGGTGCAAAGCACAACTATTATTATTGTGCTGGTTAAAACTTTGCCGTTGAACTTCCTCTCCAGTTTTTGGGAGATGATTCCCTAAATTCCGGTGAGCGGTGTGCCCCTAGTGGCAACGCTGTGCTACGACGTTTCTTAGAGATCTGTCGTTCCGTTCTCGTACAAATCACGAAAAAGTAGCGATCCGTAGGAGCAGTTTGAAAACGGGATTGTTTTGGTTTTTTGCAATATTTTCAAAAATCTGTTTTAAAATGATTTTACATTTGTTAGAACTAATACCCCTGTAATCTAAGTTTTTAGCATTTCATATTCTACACTTTAAAATTACAATCAATCATCATCAGACGTTGTTTGAATATTAGATGTCACGCGTGTTCAAAAAGGTTCAGTTTGGTCATGCGGTGAGCCCGCAGTGATATTAAATATCTCCCTGAAATGTGGACTGTGTGAACAACATTTTCTATTTCTCCAAACGTCTGCTCAAAATTCACCAAAATATTTGGAGATACAGCCGACATCATCCGGATGAGATGTGAACTTTTTCACAATTTGATCACCGACATTTTGACTGTTAGAAGCGTTTTAAGTTGGACAACAATAACTACTCCAGATTTCCAGAATGAAAGACACCCAACACATATGAGCTGCAACTATAGACTCACTGCTGATTTCCTGCTCTGCAGCTCCTTCCTTCTCTGCAGCCGTCAGTTCTCATTAAAATCAGCTTGTAGAGACTCTAAATTCAATCTGTCGGGTTCAAGTCTCTGCATGCTGATTTTCATTCTGTATTCAGATGGAACAAACCATTCTCTAAGGAGGGGGATCACACTTATTGTTCTTCTTCTGCATGTTTTCTGATAATTAGCACAGGACACCAGAAGATGTCCCAACATGCATCAGGAGACAGTCCCACGTCCAGGTGTCCCCTGAGGCTCATAAATAGCACAGAGCTCCGCAGCAGGTCCCGACTCAGCAGCAGCACGACGTCACGTCACCGACTGCAGCTTCAAACTAACGTGAAATCGAAATAAAATGTTCTTCTGAGCTCGTTGACTTTTCAGAGATACGTGAACAGAACCGATACAAACACACGATGATCTTATCCAAAATTGATGAGATTTACAGTGTTGAAGTAAAGCAAGAAAAACTACGTGGAGGACGAAGAATTGAAATGATTTAGATCATTTACATTTCTACTTGCTGGAAATGATTTTTCTAAATGAAACCAACCAACAGTCTGAATCCAACCGTTCACTGTGAGGAAGGATGATCCAGAATATTGGGGAATGTTTTGAATTAAAATGCAGTCAGAGTTGAAAGTAATGAGGCTCCGCCCTCCTCCATCAGGAACATTTACCTGCTGCTTTGTTGGGCGGAGCTTTTACCTGCAGATCCTCCGACTCCACAAACATCAAGCAGTCAAACTGTCGGTGACAAACAGTTTCCGGTGAGCCCTTCAAAATAAAAGCCCCCCTGTGTTTATCCAGCTGGCGTCTTTTAACATGAAGCAGCAGCAGGAGGAAATGTTGGGTTGTCATGCAGAGTGAACACTCAAATTATTAGAATCATAATAATTATATAATTCAGCTCTGAAAAGTCAGACTGCGACACGAACAACAGTAAAAGGTTCAAAATATCAAGAATTTGATTTTAGAAAAATGCGACAACACAAATCAAAGAAGAAATAACTTCATGAAAATCTGAAAGAAAAATAACTTTTAAATCTCCCTAAAACTGAATCCTGAAGCAGTGAAACATGAAAAAACAACGTGATGAATCTGAACTGTGTTTTAATACAATAAACAAAACAAATGAACAACAGGACTTCATCAATACTTCCAGGTGGAGTCAGAAAAAAACCAGAAGACGACCTGAAGTAGAAATGAAGATTTAAACATCTAAAATTCAGCAGGTGAGTGAAACAACTGGTGGATTAAAGGTGGATTTATGGAGTTTAATGATGTCGCCGATAGATTGTGAGAATAATGTAACTTTATGAACCAGTAAATGAAGGATTTCTGTTCATTCAAACATTATTGAGAAAACAAACCGTCTGAAACAGCAGCTTCATTTTACAACGGAAATATGATCAGTTCTGTTTCCGACTTTAATCTGAGACGTGTCGTGTTTGTAACTCGGATTAAATTCACATCAGACTTGTTTTTACTTTTAGTTTTCTTCATATCTGATTTCAGTCTAAAGGTCCATCAACTGTAGCAGCCATTTCCTTTTTTTTACAAAGTGTTTCTCTGCAGACCTGTGACTCCACCTGTCAGCTATGGGTGTAGTCAGCTGATAGAAAATACACTCGGAGGCCTATTGTAGAAAATGTGATGCGAGTTTGAAGAAGAGGTTTTGTTTGAATAACTGAGACCGTCAGACAGGAAGTTTGGATGATAAAAGGTGATAAATGGAGGTGTTGAGGAAACTTTAAGGCGCTGCAAGAAAATCTGAAGTTCCAGCAGCTTCCAGGAAGCTGATGACAGAACAGATAGTCTGCAGCCGGTATTCAGGCTTTTTAACAAGCTGTGAAGTCTGATTTCATTCTTAAACTCAGGCAACAAGTCATGTTAAAAACCTGCAACAGCTTCATGTCAGGTATTCATTTCAAATATATCAAACAGGAATAAATCATTCCCATGAAACCGTTGATCTGGGATCATTAACTTACATCGAGTGTGACGCTGCGGTTTCATATTTCAGTATATCTGGACTTTAAACCACATGTTCAACCATTTGTGACCAAAACAAGTCTTCAGTTACACGTTAATATATTGCGGTTGCCAATATGACGACAAAACAGGAAGTCTACAAGACTTGAAGCACATGAGGGGAAACGAGCTCCGAATATAGAAATGCAACAAAAACAAGGAGAGTGACGGTTTTCTGTCGGGGAACAACAGTATGCTGTATCTCATGTTCAATAACCACGAATCAGATCAGGTCCCTGAGTTAAAGTCATGAAAAACTGCATGATTGGGTTTTTCTGGCCACCAGGGGGCAGAAGAGTACAACAGCAAGCTGATAAAACAGCACTGAAATATTAACAACACACGTAAACCTGATCTCTTTTTCATTTAAAGTATTAAAAGGATGAATTACTTTTTCTAAAGGCGGTGCTGATTCAAGCAATATTATGATTTTACTACAAGTTACCAACTCCATGAAATATGTAAATTAAATGTTTTCATGAACAAAGATATCTGATGAACAAAGATATCTGATGAACAAAGATATCTGATGAACTAAGATATCTGATAATCAAAGATATCCATGGTCTCTCTGTCAGACACATCACTCTGCTGCCCCCTGGTGGCTACAATAATCATAACGAAGTTGCACCTTAATTCAACTGAGGGGGTTTAATCTGATCAGTGGTTATTAAACATAATTAATACAGCATACTAATATGTAAATGAGGAATTTGACTGAACGATGAATTATGAAAAGAAATACATCAGATTTTTGTCATATCAAAATTTTAAATTCACAACTAGCTGACAAACAGCCCTGAGATATTATCACAATGTAAACCTGATTTATTTTTAACGTAACGCATACAGATATAAATGAATGATTAATTTTACTCTTTCAAAACAATGTGGGGGGCACAGTGGTGCAGTGGTTAGCATGGTTGCTTCACAGCAAAAAGGTTCTGCGTTCAAATCCGGGCCTGGGCCGTTCTGTGTGGAGTTTGCATGTTCTCCGTGTGCCTGCGTGCGTTCTCTCGGTTCTCCAGCTTCCTCCCACCATCCAGAAACATGCACCTCAGGTTAACTGGTGGTTCTACAAATGTGCCTGAGGTGTGAATGAGAGCATGGATGGTCTTTGTTTCCGTCTGTCTCTATGTGGCCCTGTGATTAACTGGTGATCTGTCCAGGTGAATTCTGCCTTTTCCCAAAGTGAGCTGGGATAGGCTCCGCCCCCCATGACCCTGTTCAGGATAAAGCAGAAATATATAATGGATGGTTGGATGGAAAAACAAAGTGTGTGTTGCTGAGTTTGTAATAAGAATTCAGAGTAAACACCATCTAACTATTTTCTGTTTTACATCCCTGCAGTTTGTCTCCAGATAAATTAGTGTCTGAGGTTTCCAGCAGAGTGTCGTCATGGCGACTGCAACACCTGGTGAGTCCGGTCATATTTTATTACTCTGAGTTAAACAAAGTCCTCTATCACAGCTGACATATTATTTAACATGAATAATTTTGTCCTCTGACAAAAAGTAGAATAACACGTTCACAATATCATGATCTGTTAGAGATTATATCTAAATTAATTACCAAATTAATTAGTTAATAAAATAGTTTCCTCTTTCTCGTGCAGAATTATCATCTCTGAAAAACTCTTAACCTGAACACAGTCTCTCTGTAGCTGCCAGCTAACTAAATAACAACAACAACAACATCAGGAGGATCATCCACTCCTTGCCCACAAAAAAGGTCTTTCTGTACAATCCTGCTCCAAACATGACAATTACTACTGAACTTGGATTATGGCCTGATCATTCAACTTGTAGTTTAGAAGCACATCTGTCAAAACTCAAATAGATGTTGATGCAAAGAAGCTTTAAGTTCTTCGATGTGGATGCTTCAAACAACTTACAACCAGTTATGGTCTTGAATAATAGACTGAGAAGATAATAATCATTTCATCCTGTTAGAAATTTGTGACATTTTTTCATAACTAATGTAAGAGTTAGAGAGTTATGTACAGTAACCTTTGTCCACCAAATTCTTATCACTTCATACTGAACTGGATGTCAGTGCAAAATTTAAAGAAAGCTATCACGTTCAAGAGGATGGGAATGACGGATATGCAAATTTGAGGTCATATCGACCTTGACCTCTGACCTCTGACCATCAAAATATAATATCTTCATCTTTGAGTCGAAGTGAATGTTTGTACTAAATTTGAAGAAAATCCCTCGAGGTGTTCCTGAGATATTGCGTTCACAAAAATGGGACAGATGTGAGATCACAGTGACTGTGACCTCTGACCTCTGACCACCAAACTCTAGGCACTTTATTCTTAAAGTTATTTATTCCTCTTTCTCAAGGCAGATATTACATTCCTAAGAATGGAAACCAACAAAACCAAATCACTTAATCCTTCAGGCCAAGTGAACATTTGTACCAAGTATGAAGACATTTCCTCTGAGCATTTACCAGATATCGTGCTCACAAGCGGGTCAACGTGAGCTCGACTGCTCTTCCTCAAAGACCCGATGTGTGAGACACCAACCGAATCTCAGTTTCATGAACGGAATTTACAGAGTTGAATTTTCAGTGACATTTAAATGCAGCTTCACGGACAATTAATTCAAATTCATAACTAAACATTCAGTTTCAAGTTTATTGAAATTCAGTTTCAAACTAAAAATTCAATTTCAAATGATGGTTTTCAAATTCAAATTCGGAAATCAATTATTCAAGTTGAGCAATTCAGATTCACATAAAACTTCAGTTTCTGCTGACACATCATTTCTGCCCATAGATATCTAACAACAGGTTTATTTGTATTTCAAATAACAACATGGCTATGATATTTAAAATCAATGTTGATAATGTTGTGGGACATTCCCAGACTAGATCATTTTAGAAATAACTGTTTAATTTATTGATTTTATGAATTCATTTCTATGTCTGTGTGTTAACAGTTCCAGATGTGAAGCCGTTGAAGCGCAGCCACAGCTTTGAACTTCTGCCACCTGACAGTGAGTTTAACTGGATTCTGTCTGATCGATGTTTTAATGAGACGTCGGCCGTTATTTAAGCATCTCAAAATCATTCTGTGGAATTAAACTTTACAGTCGTTGTGTTGGATGTAATCAACCAGTTTACAGCGTATATATCAAAATACAAAACTGAAGTTTCAGGAATATACACTGCTCAAATAAATAAAGGGAACACCTAAACAACACAATGTAACTCCAATCAATCTCACTTCTGTGAAATCAAGCTGTCCAGTTTGGATCAACACTGATTGAGGATCAGTTTCACCTGCTGTTGTACAAATGGAACAAACAGGTGGAAATGAGGCAATTATCAAGACAACCCTATAAAGGAACGGTTCTGCAGGTGGTGACCACAGACCGTTTCTCTGTCCTCGTCCTTTCTGGATGATCGTTGGTCCCTTTTGCATTTTGCCAGTGTCCTCACCACTAGAGGGAGCATGAGGTGTCTCCAACCCACAGAAGTTGTTCAGGTAGTGCAGCTCATCCAGGATGGCACATCAATGCACGCTGTGGCAAGAAGGTTTGCTGTGTCTGTCAGCACAGTGTCAAGAGGACGGAGGACATACCGGGAGACGGGCCGGTCCACCGGGAGACGTGGAGGGGGCCGTAGGAGGACAACAACCCAGCAGCGGGACCACTATCACAAGGACAGATACAGGAGATCATTCCTGCCCACTGCAATAAGACTTTACAATAACTCACCTCTGACAAAATCCATCACAGTACAATAACACTGTTGACTGTGTTTCTTGGTTTGTTTGTATATTATATATATAGATATATACTGTACTGTGTATATATATATAGATATATATATATATATATCTATATATATATAGAGAGAGAGAGATATATATATATATATATATATAGATATATACATATATATATGTTGACTGTGTTTCTTGGTTGGTTGTATATAATATATATAGATATATAATGTACTGTATATACTGTGCATTTATATTTTATATTTATATTTTTTACTGCTAATTACTGCTGTTTTATTTTATTGCTTTTCTATTATTATATTATTCTATTCTATTCTATTATTTTATTCTATTGTTTCTATTATTATCTTATTGCTTCTGTATGCTGCTGTAGCGAAAAAATTTCCCCTCAGGGATTAATAAAGTAAATACCTACCTACCTACCTACCTATCTGCTCCTTTGTGCAAGGAGGAGCGCTGCCAGAGCCCTACAAAATGACCTCCAGCAGGCCACTAATGTGCATGTTTCTGCTCAAACTGTCAGAAACAGACTCCATGAGGGCGGTACGAGGACCCGACGTCCACAAGTGGGGTCTGTGCTCACAGCCCAACACCGTGCGGGGCGACCGGACTTTACCGGAGAACACCGAGATCGGCAGCTTCTCCGTCGGCGCCCTGTGGTCTTCACGGACGAGAGCAGGTTCACACTGAGCACATGTGACAGACGTGACGGAGTCTGGAGACGCCGTGGAGAACGTTCTGCTGCCTGCAACATCCTCCAGCGGGACCGGTTCGGCGGCGGGTCAGCGACGGTCTGGGGAGGCGTTTCTTTGGAGGGCAGCGCAGCCCTCCGTGTGCTAGCCAGAGGTACCCTGAGTGCCATCAGGTCCCGGGATGAGATCCTCAGACCAGTTGAAGACCATCTGCTGGTGCAGCGGGTCCTGGGTTCTTCTGATGCAGGACAATGCTCGGCCTCATGTGGCTGGAGTGTGTCAGCAGTTCCTGCACGATGAAGGCGTCGATGCTCCGGACCGGCCCGCCCGTCCCCCAGACCTGAATCCAATCCAGCACATCCGGGACATCGCGTCTCGTTCCGTCCTCCGACGCCACGTCCACCGCAGACAGTCCGGGAGTGGACCGATGCTTTGATCCGGGTCTGGGAGGAGATCCCTCAGGAGAACATCCGTGGTCTCATCAGGAGCATGCCCAGGCATTGTAGGGAGTGATACAGGCACGTGGAGGACACACACTACTGAGACTCATTTGGACTTGTCTTCAGGAATCTCCACAGAAGTTGGATCAGCCTGTGATCTGATTTTTCCACTTTTATTTGGAGTATGATTCTGAATCCAGACCTCCATGGATGATGATTTTGATTTCCATTGATCATTCTCATGTTATTTTGTTCTCAACACATTCCACTATGTAATGAATCAAGATTTGAACTGGAATATTTCATTCATTGAGATCTAGGATGTGTTGTTTAAGTGTTCCCTTTACCTTTTTTGAGCGGTGTAATTTATATCATTTTAATGTATGGTAATTCCTGATTTGTGTTTATCCGCCCCATTTAAATGTTGACACATACAAATATATAATTTATTGTCCAGTGTCAGAGCTGAGGGTCGTTCTGCTGGGGGACAGCTTGTCTCTGAGGACAGAAGTGATGAACTTCATACTTCAAAAGCCTGTTTTCCATGAAGCATGTCCCCCCTGGCTGAGAGACAGCTGCCCATTGAAGGACCAACAAATAACCGTCATAAACACCTCAGATCTGCTGTTTCCCACCGCAGACAAAATGAAAGGTTTTCTACAAGAATGTGTGAGACTCTCTGCTCCTGGACCTCATGTGTTCCTGCTGCTTCTGCAGCCTGAAGACTTCACCGAGGAACACAAACAGAAGCTCTGCAGAGTTCTAGAAAACTACAGCGATCGATGGTTCCATCATTCTCTGGTTCTGATATCGCCACCCAGAGATGGTAGGATGGAGTATATGAACCATCAACCTCTCAAAGACCTGATCCAACGGTGCAGATACAGATACGTGTGGAAGAAGAACCTCAAACGTTCAGAGCTGTTGACACGTTTGGGTCAAACTGTGAAGGTGAACAACGGAGAACATCTGAGCTGCGACATGTTTAAGGATGAAGACGTTGGTTTAATCATGACACCGTCGCCTGAAGAGAAGAAACCCTCGTTGAACCTGGTTGTTTGTGGGAGGAGAGGAGCGGGGAAGACTTCAGCCATCGAGGCCATTTTAGGAGAGACGGAGCTTCGTTCAGTCTCCGACTCATCGGAGTGTGTTCAACATCAGGGAGAGGTGTGTGGACGTCGGGTTTCCCTGGTGGATCTGCCCGCCTTGTATGGAAAACCTCCGGAGGAGGTGATGGAGGAATCACTCAGCTGTGTCTCCCTCTGTGGTCCTGAGGGCGTCCACGTCTTCATCCTGGTCCTACCTGTGGGTCCCCTCACTGATGAAGACAAGGGAGAGCTGAAGACCCTCCAGAACACATTCAGCTCTCGAGTCAACGACTTCACCCTGATTCTGTTCACCGTGGAGTCAGATCCTGAACATCCAGCTGTTCTTAACTTCATAACAAAAGACAAAGACATCCAGGATCTCTGTCAGAGCTGTGGAGGGAGAAACCTTGTTGTCAACATCAGAGACAAACAGCAGATCCAAGAAATGTTGGAGACTGTGGAAAGGATGGAAGTTAAGGGAACCCGATGCTTCACGAAGGAGATGTTCTTCAAGGTTCAGATGGAGAAAGGTACAAAACTTGAAGCTGACCTGCAGGATGTGAAGCAGAAGTCTGAGATGGGAGGTAACGATGAAAATCAGAGCAGAGAGCCTCTCAGGATGGTTCTGATCGGGAAGTCTGGCAGCGGGAAGAGCGCGACTGGAAACACCATTTTAGGCAAAAAACATTTCAACCCCCGAATCGTCCCGAAGCCGGCGACCACATCCTGTGAGAAAGCAGCCAGAGAGATGGACGGCCGGTCTGTCGCCGTGGTCAACATGCCCGCACTGTTCGATAAGAGGCTGTCCGAGGAGGACTTCCAGCAGGAGGTTAGAAAATGCATCGGCATGTTGTCTCCGGGACCTCACGTCTTCTTACTGGTGCTGCAGATCGGCAACTTTGCAGAAGAGGAAAGAGACTCCGTGGAACAGATGAAGAAGTATTTGGGAGAGAAGTCATCGGATTTCACCGTCATTATTTTCACCAGAGGAGACGAGCTGGACGATCGGACGATCGAGAGCTACGTCCAAGACTGTCCGGACTTTGTTCAGAAACTCATGCGTGACTGTGGAGGGAGATACCAGGTCTTCAACAACAAAGATACATCCAACCGCACGCAGGTCAGTGAGCTGCTGACCAAGATCGACACCATGCTGAGAGGAAACTACAGCAGCTGCTACACAACTGAGATGATGGACGACACAAAGGAATCCACACAAACACAGGTGGAGAGGATGTTGGAGGAGAAGGAAGACCAGATGAGGAGGAGGGAGGAGGAGCTCAAGAGAAAACACGAGAAGGAAGGGAAAGTTCTGAGAGGACAAATGGAGCTAAGAGACAAGCAGCTGAAGGAGAAAGAGGAATACTTGAAGAAGGAGAGAGGACATGAAGAGAGAGAGAGAGGACATGAAGAGAGAGAGAGAGGACAAAGAGAGAGAGAGAGGAAGAGGACAAGAGACGGAGAAAACAAGATGACGCTCAGCGACTGGACTGGAGAAAGAAACTGGAAGAATCGGACAAAAGAGTGAAATCAGAGAGAAAAGGCCGAGAGGAATCTGGAGCAGCTTACACAAGACATGAAGAGACATCGAGACGAATGGGACACAGAGAAAAGTCAACTCTGGGAACGAATGCGTCAGGAGGACAAACAGAACCTGGAGGACGAGAAAACAAACCACAGAAAGCTGCAAGAGGAGTTTAATTGGAAGATCCAGAAATGGACATATTCTTTGTTCATCTTATTGTTGATCATTATTTTGTCATTTTACCGTTTATTTTCCTGAGTTACGCACGACGGACAGATCACTAAACAGAGAGATGTCTACATTTACAGTTTACTCACACGACTACAAATATTGCATGTAGGGTTATATATATACATACATATATATATATATATATTCTATTTTATTTCACCTATTACTGGCAATCTTTTTTTTTTTTTTTACTGTAAGTTACTTTTCAATTCTCCTATGAATTTCACTGGAAGTATTTTACAGTGTCCTTTTTTTATAATTTTCTTTCACCTCTCATGTATCATGATAATTAATTAATTGAAGATACATTTAACAACAATATTAAGGCATTTCTAGCGTCCTCAAAAACAAATCCTCTAAGTGCTGCACCACAGAAAGGATTTGAACCTCTTTCCTGTGTTTCCTCTTTCATCAACAGATACCTTCAGAAAATGACATATTCTCCTGCTAGTTTATTACAGTGAAAAAGAATGAAGTCATCTTTGTGTATGAAAATTCGAACATTATTAAATACAGCATTGACTTGGTCTTTGCAAATGATTTAGTTTTTTATAAGGAGCCATAGAGATATATGCCCCAGTATCTGTCATTTTTTTTAACAGTATTCTTTACTTAGTAAAACGATGATTTGATATAAAATATGGCATTAACAGACAAAACTCTGTGTAAGTGTTCATGGCTAGAGAGATATATGCTCCACTGTCTGTCAAAAAGTGTTTATGACTTGATTGAATGATTTGACCCCCTAAGCCCCGCCCCCTATCATGACTTGACTTTGATGAATGAATTATGATGTAATAAACTATTTAATTACCATGGGAAAGGAAGTATTTTTTTGATCCATTGATCTTAGTGATCTGATGACGTGGAATAAACTGTGTAATTACAGCGGGAAAGGAAGGAAGAAGGAAGGAAGGACCCTTTGATCTTAGCTGACCTTTGCCCCCATACAGACTTCCCCTGATGACGTAACCCCAGAGGTAGAGTTTAAGGTGAACCAATGAGAGTGGAGTAGGTCGGCTTTATACGGCGCGAATGGATTCATACGGTGAAAATGAAGTCGTGGCTCTAAGCATCGCCATGACAACAGGTAACTAAAAACTTAAACCATCCAAGTCTCTGATTATCTAATCTATTGTCCCAGAATCAAACAATGTCCATGCAAACGCTGTTTATCAAACATTTAGGGTATCGTGTCAGACAGTCAGCCTTCAACCACAGAGCACACAGATCTTTGGAAGTCACCAAGTTCATGACAGCAGTCCAAGCACAACTGGAACATATTGAGGTAGCAACAGCACTGATATTCAACTTTCCAGCCTCTTTCCAGTTCAGCTTCACTGGACTCTCCACAAGTCTTCTGTCTCTAGTTTTCTTATCTTACCTTGAAACCCTTACCACAGAGATTTACACCTGAAACAGCAAACATTTCAACAGTTATTGGGTTTAAAATCTTCACTTGGTCACAGTTGTACTTATACTTTAAATGGACAGTAATGGATATATGTGACCGTTGTCCATCGTGGAAGATGAACAGCTGAGCAACAGCAATATTTAAAGAGACTCTGATACTAAACATGGTGTTCTTCTTCTGGAGTGACAACAAAGTGATCAAAGAAGACTTGTTTACAAAAAGGGATATTTTTCTTAGTGACATATAGAGATTGCTGGATTTGATCCTATTTGCTCCGAGCTAATCAACAAGGTCATTTGTTATCGTGACGTTACAAATTGTATAGATTGTCACTAAATGTTCACGTGTAAGATGATTTAAGCCTTTTTAATGTTTTACAGGAGTTATTTGAACTATTTTAGCGCCTCCATCTGAGGCAGCGTTCTCCGTATCCAAGTGAGATTAGAACAAATAACTGGCCTTTATTGTGTGAATGCTGATTCAGCATTTACACTATTGACATCCTGTTTCTGACTTCTTCCACGTTTGTTTTGGTCACTAACTACTTCTGCATACTCTCCGAGTTCAACCATTCACATTTGAAATTGTTCAACTCTTTCAGGACTTTTATGCTGACATTCAACTTTTTTCAATCATTGATCATTTTCTAAATATTAAGCCTTTTTGAACATGTTTTGAACATTTGAGTGAATGAGGAGATTCTTCAACTCCTCTCAAACTTTCTGTCGTTGTCACAACAGCAGCCAGACATCATCTCTCAGATTCCTCATGTTTCCGTGTTTCTTTGTCTGATTATTTGTGTAACGTGTCGAGCCGTCCTCTCCTGAGTGGCAGCTCCGCCTCACCTGATCCTGATCACAAGGAACAAAACTGTAATCAGTGTTCTCATCAGCTTCTCCTTCTGAAATGATCTGGTCCTTCAACTACTCTGTGCCAAATGAAGTCACGCCAGGTGGAAGTTTCAGTCTCTGTGTAACTTGCTTAACTTGTTTTTTAGTTTCTTCCTGGATTGAAACCTGTTCAGTCATCAGCTCCTGTCTGCCTCACCTCATATGTGTCTTTTGTTAAGTTTGATTATAAAATTAATTTCTTTTTGTTAAACCTCTGGTGTGCTTCGTCTTTGCTGCGGCCAAGAACCGGTTCATAACACAAAATATACTAAAATAATATAAAATGATGGTCAAAACATTTCAATATTTAGTGCTTTCAAATCTGAAAGAAAAATAACTTTTAAATCTCCCTAAAACTGAATCCTGAAGCAGTGAAACATGAAAAAACAACGTGATGAATCTGAACTGTGTTTTAATACAATAAACAAAACAAATGAACAACAGGACTTCATCAATACTTCCAGGTGGAGTCAGAAAAAAATGAGAAGACGACCTGAAGTAGAAATGAAGATTTAAACATCAAATTTAAAGCAAACTGTTTGAAAACTGAATCAAAATTGAATGTTGACATGTTGATTAAAAAAATTACAACAGCTGTCCTCATAAAAGAACACACCTTCGTGACAGGTGATCTTTTCTGTGACGTCATCTCTTCCTCATTCGTCTCATTCTTTCACTTTGAGGTGAACTGATGTCGGAGCAACAAATTCAGCAGGTGAGTGAAACAACTGGTGGATTAAAGGTGGATTTATGGAGTTTAATGATGTCGCCGATAGATTGTGAGAATAATGTAACTTTATGAACCAGTAAATGAAGGATTTCTGTTCATTCAAACATTATTGAGAAAACAAACCGTCTGAAACAGCAGCTTCATTTTACAACGGAAATATGATCAGTTCTGTTTCCGACTTTAATCTGAGACGTGTCGTGTTTGTAACTCGGATTAAATTCACATCAGACTTGTTTTTACTTTTAGTTTTCTTCATATCTGATTTCAGTCTAAAGGTCCATCAACTGTAGCAGCCATTTCCTTTTTTTTACAAAGTGTTTCTCTGCAGACCTGTGACTCCACCTGTCAGCTATGGGTGTAGTCAGCTGATAGAAAATACACTCGGAGGCCTATTGTAGAAAATGTGATGCGAGTTTGAAGAAGAGGTTTTGTTTGAATAACTGAGACCGTCAGACAGGAAGTTTGGATGATAAAAGGTGATAAATGGAGGTGTTGAGGAAACTTTAAGGCGCTGCAAGAAAATCTGAAGTTCCAGCAGCTTCCAGGAAGCTGATGACAGAACAGATAGTCTGCAGCCGGTATTCAGGCTTTTTAACAAGCTGTGAAGTCTGATTTCATTCTTAAACTCAGGCAACAAGTCATGTTAAAAACCTGCAACAGCTTCATGTCAGGTATTCATTTCAAATATATCAAACAGGAATAAATCATTCCCATGAAACCGTTGATCTGGGATCATTAACTTACATCGAGTGTGACGCTGCGGTTTCATATTTCAGTATATCTGGACTTTAAACCACATGTTCAACCATTTGTGACCAAAACAAGTCTTCAGTTACACGTTAATATATTGCGGTTAACAATATGACGACAAAACAGGAAGTCTACAAGACTTGAAGCACATGAGGGGAAACGAGCTCCGAATATAGAAATGCAACAAAAACAAGGAGAGTGACGGTTTTCTGTCGGGGAACAACAGTATGCTGTATCTCATGTTCAATAACCATGAATCAGATCAGGTCCCTGAGTTAAAGTCATGCAAAACTGCAGGATTGGTTTTTCGGCCACCAGGGGGCAGAAGAGTACAACAGCAAGCTGATAAAACAGCACTGAAATATTAACAACACACATAAACCTGATCTCTTTTTCATTTAAAGTATTAAAAGGATGAATTACTTTTTCTAAAGGCGGTGCTGATTCAAGCAATATTATGATTTTACTACAAGTTACCAACTAAATGAAATATGTAAATTAAATGTTTTCATGAACAAAGATATCTGATGAACAAAGATATCTGATGAACAAAGATATCTGATGAACAAAGATATCTGATGAACAAAGATATCTGATGAACAAAGATATCTGATGAACAAAGATATCTGATGAATTAAGATATCTGATGAACTAAGATATCTGATGAATTAAGATATCTGATGAACTAAGATATCTGATGAACAAAGATATCTGATGAACAAAGATATCTGATGAATTAAGATATCTGATGAACTAAGATATCTGATGAATTAAGATATCTGATGAACTAAGATATCTGATGAACAAAGATATCTGAAGGAAAAAGATATCTGATGAACAAAGATATCTGATGAACAAAGATATCTGATAATCAAAGATATCCATGGTCTCTCTGTCAGACCCATCACACTGCTGCCCCCTGGTGGCTACAATAATCACAATGAAGTTGCACCTTAATTCAACTGAGGGGGTTTAATCTGATCAGTGGTTATTAAACATAATTAATACAGCCTACTAATATGTAAATGAGGAATTTGACTGAACGATGAATTATGAAAAGAAATACTTCAGATTTTTGTCATATCAAAATCTTAAATTCACATCTAGCTGACAATCAGCCCTGAGATATTATCACTATGTAAACCTGATTTATTTTTAATGTAACGCATACAGATATAAATAAATGATTAATTGTGTGTTGCTGAGTTTGTAATAAGAATTCAGAGTAAACACCATCTAACTATTTTCTGTTTTACATCCCTACAGTTTGTCTCCAGATAAATTAGAGTTGGAAGTTTCTAGCAGAGTGTCGTCATGGCGACTGCAACACCTGGTGAGTCCGGTCATATTTTATTACTCTGAGTTAAACAAGGTCCTCTATCACAGCTGACATATTATTTAACGTGAATAATTTTGTCCTTTGACAAAAAGAAGAATCACACATTCACAATATCATGATCTGTTAGAGATTATATCTAAATTAATTACCAAATTAATTAGTTAATTAAATAGTTTCCTCTTTCTCGTGCAGAATTATCATCTCTGAAAAACTCTTAACCTGAACACAGTCTCTCTGTAGCTGCCAGCTAACTAAATAACAACAACAACAACATCAGGAGGATCATCCACTCCTTGCCCACAAAAAAGATCTTTCTGTACAATCCTGCTCCAAACATGACAATTACTACTGAACTTGGATTATGGCCTGATCATTCAACTTGTAGTTTAGAAGCACATCTGTCAAAACTCAGATAGATAGATAGATAGATAGATAGATAGATAGATAGATAGATAGATAGATAGATAGATAGATAGATAGATAGATAGATAGATAGATAGATAGATAGATAGATAGATAGATAGATAGATAGATAGATAGATAGATAGATAGATAGATAGATAGATACATACTTTATTAATCCCACAAGGGGCATTTATAGATACAGGAAAGCAATAAAACAACAGTAAAAAAAATACTAAATATAAAAATGCACAGTATATACAGTAAAACAGAATAAAATAAAATAGAATAATTAAATTAAATTAAAACTAACTAAACTAAACAATTGTGCAAAGGTTTTTTTTTATATATATATATATATATATATATATATATATATATTTAACAAACAAGAAAACAGACAACAGTGTTATTGTTGTGTGATGGATTTTGCCAGAGGTGAGTTATTGTACAGTCTTATTGCGGTGGACAGGAATGATCTCCTGTATCAGGAATGATCTCCTGTATCAGGAATGATCTCCTGTATCTGGAATGATCTCCTGTATCAGGAATGATCTCCTGTATCTGGAATGATCTCCTGTATCTGGAATGATCTCCTGTATCAGGAATGATCTCCTGTATCAGGAATGATCTCCTGTATCAGGAATGATCTCCTGTATCTGGAATGATCTCCTGTATCAGGAATGATCTCCTGTATCTGTCCTTGTGACAGCAGCTGGAGGAGTCTTTTGGAGAACGTCCTCCTCTGTCCCTGCAGCAGGTGGTGGAGAGGGTGGTCAGGATTATCCAATATGGACAATAATTTGTTCAGCGTCCTCCTCTCCACCACCTTTTCCAGACTGTCCAGTTTGTAGCCGATGATGGAGCCGGCCTTCTTAAACAGTTTGTTAAGTCTGTTGGTGTCTCCGGCTCCAATGCTGCCCCCCCCCCCCCCACAGCAGACCCCAGCGAAGTACAGTTCACTGGCCACAACAGATGGTAGAACATCTCCAACATCTCGCTGCACACATTGAAGGATCGAAGTTTCCTCAAGAAAAAGAGTCGACTCATCCCCTTCTTGTAGACAGCGTTGATGTTGGTCTTCCAGTTCAGTCTGTTGTCATGGAGACACCAGGTACTTGTACTCCTCCACCATGTCCACCTCCTCTCCCAGAACTCTCAGCGGTTGTGGAGCCGTCGTCTTCCTCCTGAAGTCGACCACCATCTCTCTGGTCTTGGCCACGTTCAGGAGGAGGTGATTTCTACCAGCCCACTCCACAAAGTCCTCCACTACTGCCCTGTACTCCTCCTCCCGTCCATCCCTTATACATCCTACCACTGCAGAGTCATCAGAGAACTTCTGCAGATGTCTTGACTCTGAGTTGTTCTGGAAGTCAGTGGTGTAGAAGGTGAACAGGAAGGAGACAGAACAGTTCCCTGAGGAGCTCCAGTACCACTGACCACCGTATCAGACAGCACACTGCCCAGACGGACAAACTGTGGTCTGTCAGGTAGTCAGTGATCCAGGAGACGGTGGATGCGTCCACCCCCTCCACCCCCCCTCCACCTGTAGCTTCTCACTCAGCAGCAGTGGTTGGATGGTGTTGAATGCACTGGAGAAATCAAAGAAAGTGATTCTCACAGAGTCACCGGTTCCATCCAGGTGAGACTGAGCTCGTTGCAGCAGGTAGATGATGGCGTCATCCACTCCCACATGAGGCTGGTACGCAAATTGCAGAGGGTCCAGAGAAGATTTCACCAGCGGCCTGAGGTGGGCCAAGACCAGCCTCTCCAGCACCTTCATCACATGAGATGTGAGGGCAACCGGTCGGTAGTCGTTGAGGCCAGATGGAGTCGTCTTCTTAGGGACTGGAACCAGGCAGGACGTCTTCCACAGCACCGGGACCTCCTCCTGCTTCAGGCTCAGGTTGAAGAGGTGTTGTAGGACCTCAGCCAGCTGGACGGGGCAGGTCTTCAGGACCCCGGGGCCGATGCCGTCAGGTCCTGCAGCCTTGAGCTGGTGGAGTCTCTCCAGCTGTCTCCTAACCTGGCCAGTCGTCACAGAGAGGGGTGGGGGGGGGTGTCTATGGTGGAAGAGCCCTTTGGAGTTGAGGACTCTGTCTCCATGCAGCTCACCAGGGGGGACAGAGGGGGAGAGGGGAGGCAGTAGATGTGTTTGGGAAGTGTAAGGTGTGGAGGAGACAGATGAGGGCGGTGAACTAAACCTGTTGAAGAAACAGTTTAGCTCATTGTTCCTCTCCAGGTTCCCCCTGATTGTTCCTCTCCAGGTTCCCCCTGATTGTTCCTCTCCAGGTTCCCACCGGTTGTTCCTCTCCAGGTTCCCCCTGGTTGTTCCTCTCCGGGTTCCCCCTGATTGTTCCTCTCCAGGTTCCCACCGGTTGTTCCTCTCCAGGTTCCCCCTGGTTGTTCCTCTCCAGGTTCCCCCTGATTGTTCCTCTCCGGGTTCCCCCTGATTGTTCCTCTCCAGGTTCCCCCTGGTTGTCTCTCTCTCCCCTTGAACCCAGTAATCTCCTTCATACCGGTCCACACCTCCCTCACGTTGTTCTGCTGGAGTTTGGCCTCCAGCTTCCTCCTGTAGGAGTCCTTGACCTCCCTGAGCTTCTCCTTCAGGTGGCGCTGCACTCTCCTGAGCTCCTCCCTGCCCCAGACCTGAAGGCTGCTTTCTTCTTAAGAAGCACCTTCAGGTCACTGGTGATCCACGGCTTGTTGTTGGGGAAGCATTTTACAGTCCGGGATGGTACGGTGGAGTGTTCACAGAATTTGATGTATTCTGTGATACAGTCCGTCCTGCTGTTGATGTCCTCCCCATGTGGTCCACACAGCACATCCCAGTCCGTGGACTCAAAGCAGTCCTGCAGGGCGTCTTTAGCTTCCTGTGTCCACCTCCTCACAGTCCTGGTGGTCACAGGCTGCCTCTGCACCAGAGGAACATACTTGGGAGTCAGCAGGACCAGGTTGTGGTCTGATCTACCAAGGGGGGGGGGGGGGGGCAGTAGTACTGTATACATCCATGGCATTAGCATACAGTAAGTCCAGAGTTTTATTGTTCCTTGTGGGGCAGTTAACATACTGGTGCAAAGTTGGCAGGACTTTATCCAGACTGGTTAAAGTCTCCAGTAACTAACAAAAATGCACCGGGATGCTGAGTCTGAAGTTTAGACACAGTGGAGTGGATGGTGTCCACTGCTGCCTCTACGTCAGCTGATGGAGGAACGTACACAGCGATAACAATGGCGGACGTGAACTCCCTCAGCAAATAACAAGGGCGCATCCCCACGGCTAGAAGTTCAATGTCCGGGCTACAGAAACGTTCCTTCACACACGTGGTCGGGATTACACCACCTCTCGTTCACATAGACTTCAATCCCTCCACCTTTCTTCTTACCGCTCCGAACAACGTCTCCGTCCCCCCGAACAGTCCTGAAGCCGGTACGGCCGCGCTGTGGTCCGGGAGATGTGAGTGCAGCCATGTCTCGGTGAAACACATGATGCTGCACTCCCGGTACTCTCTCTGGGTCTTTACCAGCGCGCCGAGCTCGTCCGTCTTGTTGGTCAACAACCTCACGTTCCCCATTAAGATCTCCGGTACCGATGGTTTATATTTCCTCCTCTTCACCTTCAGTTGAGCTCCAGCTCTGTAACCGCGACGTCTTCTTTGAAGTTCATCCGGGATTTCAGGCCTCGCTCCGGGCAGCAGCAGTAGAGGTCTACTCAGCGCGATCAGCTGATCACCAGAGTAAATAATGGCTCCAGTCCACTGTGTGTAGCTCTCCGTTACAAAGAAGGAAAAAGTAGAAGAGCCACCAGAAAAGTGGAAAAGTTACGGTCCATTGTCTGACCGTCACTTAACACACGTGAAAGAAAAAACAACTCCGAAGAGGAGAAAGAAAGAAAAATACTTAAAACAGAACACACTCGGGGAGCTGCTGTAACAGGCTGCCACTAGCAGAAATTTGTGACATTTTGTCATAACTAATGTAAAAGTTAGGGAGTTATGTACAGTAACCTTATGACAAATATGACAAATTTGAGGTCATATCGACCTTGACCTCTGACCTCTTACCATCAAAATATAATGTCTTCATGCTTGACTTGTTTGTGAATGTTTGTACTAAATTTGAAGAAAGAAAATCTCTCAAGGTATCGACATCCAGAGAGGAGGGTAGGATGGAGTATATGAACCATCCACCTCTCAAAGACCTGATCCAACGGTGCAGATACAGATACGTGTGGAAGAAGAACCTCGAACGTTCAGAGCTGTTGACACGTTTGGGTCAAATTGTAAAAGAAAACAATGGAGAACATCTGAGTTATGAAATATTTGAGGACACAACTGAGGATCCAACAGATTCTTCAGCAGCTGATCATCCGAGTTCACAACAAAAGAAAACATCTGTTTCTATCTCAGCCGCTGTTCAAGCTGCTGGTAAGCTAAAATAAATTCTGAAAAGCAAATTAAAACTTACAAAAATATACATAGAAATCCTCTTTAGATGAAAACAGGAGGCTACAGATTAATGATGTGATATTTTTACAGGTCTGAGATCATTTAAAGAAGTTAGTCGTCACCACTCAGTGTCAGGACCAATCCCTGCGTCTCACAGAAAGTACATCCGTCACAGATCTAATGATGTCCTCTGTTCTCCGTTTTACTTTTAATCAATTCAATCTTCTGGATTTATGACACTTTTTCTTGTAAATATCAGAAGGTTCAACTTGAACAGACAGTTTATGAAAACTATATAGAACTAAAGGTCGGACACACTGAGGGCTCTTTTTTAATGACATTAATTTTCACATCAATATACAAATATAATATTTGAAACTGTGGTTTTTATCAGGAGTACATTCCCATTGATTCTGAATATTACGTGGTGAAACCGAGTTCTTGTAATCTGAAGGAGGCTGATTTTTCTCATCTTTCACTGATTCATGACTAATGACAAAGTTAAGTTTGTGTCTGGTGTCGTATGACAAAGAGCTCTGAGCCCTGGAGGACGGCTGACATTACACCACTGGATAAACACAAAGTCAGAACGTCCTCTCCTGACCACAGATCCTCTGATGACATCATCTCGGTTCTTTAACTTCCAAATAAAGCAGGTTTCCAGGATGCTTTCTTCCACTTCTGTAATATTAATACCATCAGGAACATGCTGCCTCAGCATGATGCAGGACAGTCGATCAGAAAAACTCTCTCAAACTTTGATGAGCGCTCACTGATCAGATTTCAGGCTCATGGTGAAATCATGTTCAGGAGTCGTTAGGAGTGCTCACGAAGAAGGTTGAACTCACTAAGGTTCTCGTGTAGCCCGGCTCCGTGCACGTCATGGTGCTGTTCACCGTTCGTACGCAACAGGAGCAGTCTCTGAACTTTATGTACCAAACCTCGTCTTTGGTGGCGTTTTCATGAACACATCTCATTTCATCTGGTATCATTTCTCTTTTGTATTCCAGCGTCTTCACTGAGGATCCTGCTGTTCGGGAAAAATGAAGAACAAAAGACGAAACTTGGAAACTTCATCATCGGACACCAAAGTTTTCATGAACAGAAACCTTCCACATCCAGTCACACCGTGGCCTCCTGTGGAGAGTGGAGAGGAAAACAAACAACAGTGGTGAAAACAGCAGATGTGTTCAGTCTGTCTGAGAAGATGATGAGGAGAGAAATGAAGACATGTTTGAGTCTCTGTCCTCCAGGACCAAATGTTCTGCTGCTGCTGGTGGAACCTTCTGACTTTAACGAAGAAGACCAACACAGACTGAAGTTCATCCTGAGTTTGTTTGGTGGAGATGCCTTAAAGCACTCGATGGTCATCGTGACACACAAGAAGAAAATGACTTCCTCTGTGAAGGAACTCCTTAAAGACTGTGGAGGAAGATACTACAACATGTTTGAAGATAACTACGAATCACTGATGAAGAAGATTGAAGAAACAGCCGATGAGAACAGAGGAACCTTCCTCACCTTCACTGAAGAAGTCATGAAACCCTCGTTGAACCTGGTTGTTTGTGGGAGGAGAGGAGCGGCGAAGACTTCAGCCATCGAGGCCATTTTAGGAGAGACGGAGCTTCGTTCAGTCTCCGACTCATCGGAGTGTGTTCAACATCAGGGAGAGGTGTGTGGACGTCGGGTTTCCCTGGTGGATCTGCCCGCCTTGTATGGAAAACCTCCGGAGGAGGTGATGGAGGAATCACTCAGCTGTGTCTCCCTCTGTGGTCCTGAGGGTGTCCACGTCTTCATCCTGGTCCTACCTGTGGGTCCCCTCACTGATGAAGACAAGGGAGAGCTGGAGACCCTCCAGAACACATTCAGCTCTCGAGTCAACGACTTCACCCTGATTCTGTTCACCATGGAGTCAGATCCTAAACATCCAGATGTTCTTAACTTCATAACAAAAGACAAAGACATCCAGGATCTCTGTCAGAGCTGTGGAGGGAGAAACCTTGTTGTCAACATCAGAGACAAACAGCAGATCCAAGAAATGTTGGAGACTGTGGAAAGGATGGAAGTTAAGGGAACCCGATGCTTCACGAAGGAGATGTTCATCAAGGCTCAGATGGAGAAAGTTGTAGAGCAAAAAAACATCAACACCAGACTGAAAGAAGAAGTTCACTATCTGAAACATAACAGTCAGATGAGAAGCACAGATGGACCTCAGAGCAGAGAGCCTCTCAGGATGGTTCTGATCGGGAAGTCTGGCAGCGGGAAGAGCGCGACTGGAAACACCATCCTGGACAGAAAACATTTTGAATCTACTTGCAGCAACAAGTCAATCACAAGAGTTTGCCAGAAGGCAGCAGGAGAGGTGGATGGTGAGCCCGTCATCGTGGTGGACACCCCCGGTCTGTTTGACACGACTCTGTCCAACGAGGACATTCAAGAGGAGCTGGTGAAGTGCATCAGCTTGTTGTCTCCTGGTCCTCACGTGTTAGTCCTGGTGCTGCAGATCGGTCGGTTCACACCGGAGGAAAAAGAATCTGTGGAGCTGATCAAGAAGTATTTTGGCAAAAAAGCTGCAGATTACATCATGATCGTGTTCACCAGAGGAGACGATCTCAGCGACTCCATCGAGAGTTACATCGAAAACGGTGACGACAATTTACAGAACCTGATAAACGACTGCGGCAGGAGATACCAGGTCTTCAATAACAAGGAACACACCGACCGAACGCAAGTCAGAGAGCTGATGACAAAGTGCAAGAACATGGTGGAGGTCAACGGAGGAGGCTGCTACACCAGCGAGATGTTCCAAGAGGCCGAGGCCGCGATACAGAAGGAGATGGAGAAGATCCTGAAGGAGAAGGAAGAGGAGATGAAGAGGAAGGAGGAAGAGCTTCAAACACAACACAAGGAAGAAATGGAAGACATGAAAAGAAGAATGAAAGAAGAGAGAGAAGAAAATGAAAAGGAGAGAAAACTGAAGGCAAAACATCTCGAAGAAATGGAGGAAAACATCCAGAAGGAGCGTGAACAGAGAAAGAGGGATCAGGAAACCAGAGAAGAAGAAGAGAGGAAATGGAAGCAGCAGGAAGAACGTCAGCGACAGAAGTGGGAAGAAGAACGGAAATCTGTAGAGACGAAAATCAAATCAGAGTCAGAAGAAAAAGAAACAATCGACAAAAAACTGGAGCAGAGGAGAACATTAATGAGAGAAAAACAAGAAGCCTGGGAAGAAGAACAAAGAGAGTTGTGGGAAAAACGACAAGGAGAAGATGAACGAACACGTCAGGAGGAGGAAACAAAACTGAAGAATCTTCAAGAAGAGTACGAACAGGAAAGAGAGAATTATGAAAAGAAAAGAAGAGAAGAAGACAAAAAGAGAAAAGAGCAGGAGGAGAAGAAGAAACAAGAATTAGAGGAAATCTATAAGAAACAACTGGAGGACACGAAGAAGAGACATGAAGAGGAGGCCAGAAAACAAGCTGAAGAATTCAATGAGTTCAAAGACAAATACAACAAAG
Organism: Embiotoca jacksoni; assembly: GCF_022577435.1. Classification (NCBI taxonomy): domain Eukaryota; kingdom Metazoa; phylum Chordata; class Actinopteri; family Embiotocidae; genus Embiotoca; species Embiotoca jacksoni. The sequence goes on from NW_027185389.1 coordinate 3,617,123, forward strand.
ACTTCAAAGCTCTGATGGAGAAACATGATGAGGAACTGAAAGATCTGAAGGAAAAGTACAAGAAAGGAAAGAAATGTCTCATCATGTGATGACGTTTCTCGCTGCTGAAATCTCTAATTCACTTACAAACTGATCAATATTCTTCACCACCGATGTCCTCACGTCTTATTTCATCTCTTCAGGTCTCCTTGTTCAAACTGTTTTCACAGATTCATTTTAAAGTGAGTCAATAAATAAAATAAAATTCAGCTCTATTTTTTTTCTTTCGTTCTGTAAAGACATTTATTTTTATTTTATTAAATATTTGTTCCCTTTATTTTGAAAGGAACACAGTATTTGTACTTCAATATATTATTTTGTTCTGTTTTTGTTTTTTGAAAGAGGTTGATTTTTATTTTCACCCAGTTGTGTGAACATAATATGTAGAATTAAACAACCAGTAATTCTGACCCAGAGATCTGATTGGTCTGAACATTTGGAACAAATCATCATGACATCACTAGAAACATCAATCAGTTCATTTCTATGATCAAAATCTGCTGTGATTTTAGGATCATTTTACAGAGCGGTCTTTTTTTTTTAATCATTTTGGTATTCTGGTATAAACACAATGAATACAGTGTGATTACATCATTGTTATTGTTTGTTGAGGCAGGTTTTAAACCAACAATTTTACGGAGCACATTAAGATGGGGATGTTGTTGTTTAACCTATAAAATCTATTGTATCTGATAAATTCATCATATTTGTTGTTTTTTAAATAAAATTATCTGCAAAGTATAAAAATGAGAAATTGCCTTTCTGACTTGAGTGTATCTTTGATGAATCCCACTTTTACATGTATTTCCTAGCCCTTAAAAACAAAACAAAACAAAACCACGTACATTTCACGTGCAAAAACTCACATGTGAAATTCTTATTTTGCACATTGGAAACATTTGTATGGTTTAATATTTTAAGTTTATGTAGATTGTCCTGTGATATGTTGCAGCATGTGGTAAACGTGTGTCACACATGTAATTATGAAATATGTAAAGTCTCTCTAAAGCTTCAGTTCAATGTGTAGAATTTGCTGCAGCTTCAAGTCCATCAAAGGAAAACAGCAGCACGATGTCTTCGGCAAAACACTTTTACACTAAATCTCTGTTTTATTTCCAAAAGAATTAAATTATTATAGAACTGCATCACGTTTATGATGCTTGTTGCACATTTTGTGAGTAAATCCTGAACATATGAAGTCGGAGCTTCCTGCATTCTTCAGGTCATTAAAAACAGGAGAGAAAACCCTGAAGCTGAGCGGGACGTCGGGACTCGGACGTCCCGCTCAGCTGCAGTTCAGTCCATACAAGGACAGATGGGGAGAACCTTCAAACACAGCAGGGGGCGTGGTCACACCTGGGGGGCGTGGTCAACTAGAAACCCTGTAGGTGAGTTAGACACTGGAGAAGTGACAGATTTAAAGTTTGTTTCACAAACTATAGACCAGGAGTTCAGCTTCAAAGGTCATGGGGAGGAAAAACAGTGATGAGGAGGAGGAGGAAGAGGAGGGGGAGGAAGGCCTGGACCGACTAGTTGGCTGCTGTCTGAGGATGTGAAGAAACCTCCAGCGAACACACGATAATTAACCAGCTGCTTTGAATTCCAGAAAAACGTCTGTTTACAACCTGAACACGGAGTCGGAGGAGTCGGGGGAGTCGGAGGAGGTCACTCCACAAGTTTACAATAAATAAACAACAACAACAATAACAGTCGTGAGGACAGCGACTCGTCGCCGGAACGTATAAACTGGTTCTTTCACAAGAACTTTTATATTTAAATAAAAACGGTCAAAATGATGATTAAAATCAGGAAACATGTGATCAGAGAATAAATCATCTGCGTCGGTCCGATGACGAAGTTGCTCGTCGTGTTGTGAAACTCCGGCTTTTTTTCCCGCTGAATCACGAAGCTGCAGTTTGTAAAGCTGGAAACTTTTTTTTTTTTTTTTTTCAGCGAACAGAAAAATTCTAATTTTACAACACGAGAGAAAAATGTTTGTTTCCAAATTGAACTGACTTCATGTTTTCAGTGTTTTTATGATGCTTCCATCAAAACTGTGACGTCATTTTTCTAAAAGTTTTAAATGTAAAACTGTAAAAAATTGGAGGAAATAAATTGAAACTTGTTTTTTTCCCACCAAGAGGAATGTGTGGTAATAATCCTGCTGAAATATCTGACCTGTAATCTTTCTGTTTTGTCAGTAATGTTGGATTTTGCAGCAGATTTTCTCAAAAACTTTAGACTCAAGAGCTTTAGATGTAATATAGAACACAAAGAACACATCTGCCTTCAAAATAAGAGCTTTAGATGTAATATAGAACACAAAGAACACATCTGCCTTCAAAATAAGAGCTTTAGACTGTAATATAGAACACAAAGACCATATCTGCCTTCAAAATAAGAGCTTTAGATGTAATATAGAACACAAAGAATACATCTGCCTTCAAAATAAGAGCTTTAGATGTAATATAGAACACAAAGAACACATCTGCCTTCAAAATAAGAGCTTTAGATGCTGTTCAAATCACATTCATTCAACACTAAAACAAAGTTCAGTTTCTTCCAGCTGGAAGTGGAGAAAACTCATTCAACATGTTCCTCGTTCCATCATAAGACCACATTTCCCACAAGCCCCGTCACTTCCTGCTAGCAGCAGTTAGTTTTAATGGAGAGGAGAGGGGGCGGAGCCTTGATGGTTGGAAATGAAAAATTATTTTCGATAATAAATTCAGTTTTAGTTTGAAAGTCTGACTTCATGATGTCATACTTTGAGCAGCGCTTCTGTTCATGATTTTTATTTTACAGGAAAATTGCAGGATTTTTGCTAAATTGCAAACTGCTGCAAAAATTAGAGATTTAATTTTTGTGATTTTATTCTGGAGGGACTGACTGAAGGCGACATCAGCTGACACAGATTCAACTTGTAAAACAGGATGATTGTAAATCCAGTTTGTCAGATATTCATGTTTCCGTCCCTCAGAGGGGCCCAGCTCCTTATTTTGGCCACCGGGGGTCTCTGCAGCGTTTTCATGCACAAACCTGCAGACAGGAAGTCACCTCCTCCTGGAAGATGGTGCCGTTCGGTCTGGAAACTGCTTTCAGTGTTTGTGTAAGTTGTTTTAATAACGACGAGGACTTCACGCACAGTTTCAGACAACATGGTGAAAAAAAGTTCAGTCTTCATCTGAAGTAACATCAAGAGATGAGAAAAACAGAATGAACGCCCTTCAGTAGCGAACAGGAAGAGAACTTCTTCACCTTCATGTGAAAAGGTTTCATGTTTTCATTTTCTTGACTTTAAACTCCGCCGGGGTTTTAAAAAGGATTTAAGATCTCCACCTGCAGAGAACATCGTTCGTTCTCTGCAGGACGATTTAAAAACACCGCAGACGAACCAAACATGAAGAAAAAACTAAGAACTCAAAGTGTTCGTTTCACCTCCAAAACTTTCATGAACCTGCAGTTTTCATGTCTGAAGTTTTCCTCTTCGCCCCGACGAACAAACGTGGATCCGCTCACCGCTAACTTCCGGCGCGACGAGCCAATTACAGGACTTCTTTGACACAGTGGAGAAGACGAGTCTCCTTTGACAGAAACCCCTCGCAGCCAATCAGGGCGCGAGCTGACGGGCCCCGCTCACCTGGACCAATCGCAGCGGCCGCTCAGAGAACGTTGCCTTTTATGGACAACACCAGCTGAGACTCACCTGAGACTCACCTGAGACTCACCTGCACAGGTACGAGGCTTTACCTCCCGGTTTAACGGCTGCAGATGAAATACAGGACGGAGAAACTTTTTATTTCTATTTGTTGAAGAAGTTTAAAAGCAGGAAATGTTTTTGTTTTTCTTGAATTCAACTCAGGAAATCTCATTCTAATTTAACTCTGAGTTTAGAGATGATGACAAAGACCTGCAAGGAGGAACATGTCTCAAAAGATGAAAGTTTAACAGCAGCTGAAAACTAAATTATAACGAGAAAATAAAGTAAAGCAGTTAATTTAAACACATGAACAGGATTTATTAAAGTCTGGAGGTTTGATTTAGATTTTAAAAAGGAGAAATGATGTGAAATAATGTTACACAAATATTTTTGTTTGATTGGTTGTTGTTGGTGTGTGTGTGTGTGTGTGTGTGTGTGTGTGTGTGTGTGTGTGTGTGTGTGTGTGTGTGTGTGTGTGTGTGTTAGGGGAGCTCCCCCCCCTAACACACACACACACACACACACACACACACACACTCCTGGGTTTTGTCATCAGATGTGTGATGCTGCAGGAAGTGGAAACGATCAGCACACCGTATTAACGTACGCCCCCCCCCCCCCCTTCCCCCTCTACAAACCCCCCTCCCCTCCAGAAATGGACGAGGACATCTCCGCCCCCGTTGTGGACAACGGCTCTGGTATGTGCAAGGCCGGGTTCGCCGGAGACGACGCCCCCCGTGCCGTCTTCCCCCCCATCGTGGGCCGCCCCAGGCACCAGGTACGGACCAATCACGGTGCACGCTGGGCTGTGAGTGTGCACGGGTGTCCCTGACTCAAGGTGTGCGTGTGTGCGTGTGTGTGTGTGTGTGTGTGTGTGTGTGTGTGTGTGATGGTGAGGATGGACAGAAGGACTCCTACGTGGGAGACGAGGCTCAGAGCAAGAGAGGCATCCTGACCCTGAAGTGCCCCATCGAGCACGGCATCGTCACCAACTGGGACGACATGGAGAAGGTGAGGCGGCTTTTACTTTGAAAATACCGAGTTTTAGATGATTAAAAAAAAACCTACACGTTCAAGCTGCAGTACAAACTGACTGAAACCGAGCTGCTGCCGTCTGCAGATCTGACATCACACCTTCTACAACGAGCTGCGCGTGGCGCCGGAGGAACATCCCGTCCTGCTGACTCAACCTCAAAGCCAACCGGGAGAAGATGACGCAGGTGAGACGAGTCCTGAAGTCCTGGTGTAAAACTAAAAAAGGAAGAGCAGGAAACGAGGGGCTTTTTATTTTATTTATTTATTTGATTCTATTTTATTTATTTATTTTATTTTATTTTATTTTATTTTATTTATTTATTTTATTCTATTTTATTTATTTATTTAAATACATTCTTCCTGCGGTTGTTGTGGTTTCCATGGTGACATCCTCCTCCTCCTCCTCCTCTCTCTTTGGTCCAGATCATGTTCGAGACCTTCAACTCTCCGACCATGTACGTGGCCATCCAGGCCGTCCTGTCGCTGTACGCCTCCGGAAGAACCACAGGTGAGACGCCGCCGACTCAGGAGCGCTCCTGCAGCAGCATCTAGTGGTCAGTTAGAGGAACTACAGGCAGACCAACACGAGAATGTGAACACGTGGTGCATTCTGGGAAATAATCGCTTAAGATCTAAAACAAACACTTTAAAATACGACTTTCCTTTTAAAAACTGAACATTTTCATACAAATCTATCAAAGCTAAAGAAAGTTTATTCCTTCAAAGTCCAATTTTCTCCAATGAGGCTGATTTAAAAAAAAATAAATGAATATTAAACTTGACTGCATTGTTGATGTTTGGCTTTAAGCAAGAAATTCATCTGTTTTTTAAAACTAAAAATAAAAAGGATAATCTTGATTAAATGTATCAGTCGTAACCAGTGTGAAAGGTCACATGACCAGATGAGTTTACTTCCTGCTGGCGTCATCAATCATTTCTTCTCAGACTCAAGTTAACCTCAAGTTATAGAAACGACCCACTTGGTGATGTTTTTGTAGAGTGCACTAATTCATTGTTTTTGTGTTTGACCTCCAGCCGAGCGTGAGGTCGTGCGCGACATCAAGGAGAAGCTGTGCTACGTGGCGCTGGACTTCGAGCAGGAGATGCAGACGGCGTCGACCTCCTCGTCGCTGGAGAAGAGCTACGAGCTGCCCGACGGACAGGTCATCACCATCGGCAACGAGCGCTTCCGCTGCCCGGAGACGCTCTTCCGGCCCTCGTTCATCGGTGCGTAACGAGCCGCCGCGACGGTCCAAACCGGACGCCCCGGAGTGTCTGGTAACCGTGGTAACCGTGAATCTATCTGCTGTGTGTGTTCAGGGATGGAGTCGGCCGGCATTCACGAGACGACCTACGACAGCATCATGAAGTGCGACGTGGACATCCGTAAGGACCTGTACACCAACACGGTGCTGTCCGGAGGAACCACCATGGACCCCGGCATCGCCGACCGCATGCAGAAGGAGATCACGGCTCTGGCCCCGCCCACCATGAAAACCAAGGTACGGAACGGTTTCTCTACGTGCAGATTGACGAAGGACGACTTGAACGCAGACCGTTTATAAAAGTGTTCGTAGCTTGCAGATCTGAAAAATGAGGCTTTAGGCTGCAATACCAGCGAGTGCCACTAGAGGTCGGCTCCAAAAAGCCTCCGGCTCCATAGACTCCCATTCAACTTCTCTCATCAAATCCAAAGTGAATAAAATGTGTCCATCAGTTATCTCGGTGTTGTTAGCTAAAGTCACTCCTTCTTATTAGTTTTCTGGAGGTCCATCTGAAAATAATCCCTCATTCATTAGAAAAGAAGATTCAAGAAGACCTGTTTTTGGGGGCGTGTCTGTTTGATTGACAGGCCTGTGGTGCAGTCAGGTTACAGCTATCGGTGGACGGGACGTAGTATCGTCAGGTTTCCAATCAGATCGGTCAGATCCACCGCTGGCTCCTCCCCCAGCTCATTCAAATATGGTCACTTCCTGCTCCAAACAGCTCTTTGATTTTGGAGGTTCTACTGCCTCTAGTGAACAAATGCGTTTTTAGTTAATCTAACTTAAAAAAGGATCACCTTTGGTTTCCAATCTAAAACGCCTCAAACTGAAATTCCTTTCTATGATGTAACGTAGATTTTAATCCCTTTTAAAACTCTGATCTCCTTAAAGATCGACACAGATTCTACGTCGTTCACCAGTTTGCAGTTAATATGAAGTGAAAACGTACTAAAACGTCGTGGTGGTATGTTCTTTATAGAATTAATGAACAGATTTGGTTTAAACCAGACTGGGAGCTTTCATTTTCTGCCTCCTGACCACTTTTACAAAGTAAAAACAGATTTTAGTCATTTAAAGACATCTAAATTTAAGATTTTAACCACTGAACTCTAAAGTTTAAGTGTTTTTGAGGCTTTTATTTTTTTTTTTTACTTATGAAACAAACTCCACGTTAACGTTATAAATACTGACCGGCATCACTTCTCTCCTGGCCTGCAGATCATCCCGCCCCCCCCCCGAACGTTTCGGCTTCTCGCTGAAGCTTCCTGTTTCACCGTCAGTCGAGCCTCTGCAGTGTTCATACTGTCAATAAAACACCAAACTTTAACGTTAACGCTGCTCTCGTCGTCTTTTTCTGACGCTTTCACGGTGCAAAGAAATTCATAAAATGTTTTATTTTTAAATTATTATTCTTTTGAGAACCAAGTCAACATTTTAGGATTGAAGTAAAACTTTTTTGAAAAAACAAATCTTTTAGTAGTTTTAGCTCTAAAAGATTGCTTCGTGTGGATCAACTGGTGAAACTGTCCTTCAGAGGCAGTTTTCGTAAGGACGACCTTCAACTCTTTTAGAGCATACAGTTTGGTAAAAGGTCGTTAAACACGGCGAGTCCCAAAAGAATGCAGTAAAATTCATACTGCAATAATAATCATAAATGGGTGTTCAAATTTATATCATCCAACATGTGTAAAAAAACAAAACAACAGCTGGATGAAACTACCAGATGTGATATTTCCTCTGGTTGAGGTGAGACTGGTGTTCTTGAAGCCATTTTAAGTGCACCAGTGGTGAATTGGCGCCACCAGCTGTTTATCATGACCAAATGCATTTTGCATCCATCAACATGAACATCAGGGATTTGGTTGCAAAGTGAAAACGGCACATTCAATAAAAATGTAATGTTTTAAAGAAAATTAACATTTAAACAAAAACATTTCAGAATTAAAATACTCCTCTTTATTGTGTAAAAGTAATTATTATTCTGCAGGATTGTCAAAAATAAGGCATCAATGTGCTTCTGTTTGGGAGATTAATTATGAGCTCATCAAATGCTGTGACAAGCCAATACAAAGAAAATGGGGCTTTTAACTTTAAATTCAACACAATTATTTTTATCGCAGAGTTGCCGTCTTTAGAAGAAACAGAAATCTTCTTTCATTGGAAAACTAAAATCATAAACTGACAAACTCTTCAGGTCATCTTATGTTCCTCTGAAGAACTGGAACAAGCTCCTCCTCTGATGGAAGAAATGTTCTCATCAAAAAAATACCAAAAAACAAAAGTTACAGGCAAAAGTGTTGAATAAAAAAAATTTCTTTGAGTAAACTGGATTATTACAAAGCACTTTAAAGTAGAGCGACTCATTATGCAGGAAAATGTCAAGAGTTATGATGTTATTTATGCTATTTTCATGCCTCTGTAAAAAAGTTCAACTTTAATGAATTATTCACTTGTTCCGAGGATGAACTGAGATGTTGGGGGTCAAAGGTTAACGTTCAAGGTCAGACCCTCCCATCCGGCCACAACGTTCTTCTGAACGTGATATCTCAGAAAACACCTTATAGGGAATTCCTAAAATGTGACGCAAAGTGCGCTTGGATTGGAAGATGAACAATTGTTCTCTTGACACTTTAAAGTGGACCATTCTGTGTTTTCCAGCTTTATAATCTGGGCTGAGCTCGAACAAATCGGTTTCTGCAATCAGAATAAATGCACATTTAGGAAAGAAACAATTGATTATTTATTTCAGTTCAGATGTAAAAAAAAACAAAAAAAACCTAAATACAACAAGTTTGAAAATGTCAAAGAAAGAAATATACATAAAAATAGATATACAGCACATTCTGCATGTAAAACGGAAACTGAAATTATGTACTATCTACTATATTGTTTGCTGCTTGGCATTATTGTAAATCTAACATTCAGGCCAATAAAGAAAATAAAAATGAAATAGAAATGAATAAAAATCCAAAGATTACATTGTGAGATTATTGTGAACATCAATCTGCACACAAACAGATCTGTTTTTTGTTAACTGTTCTTAACTGACTTGTGATTCAACAATGTGTAAAAATTAAATCATGTAAGCTCATATTTAATAGAAAATAGACCAAAGTCAACATTGTTTTATGTCAAATATGTGCTCCTTTTGAATTTGATGGCATCATCATGTTTAAAAAAAAAAAAGAAAGCTGCAACAGGTTCATGTTTACCACCGTGTTGCATCTCCTCTTGTTTTAACAACACTCTGTAAACGTCTGGGAACTGAGGAGACCAGTTTCTGGAGTTTTGAAAGTGAAATGTGGTCCCATTCTTGCCTGATTATAGGATTTCAGCTGCTCAACAGTTCAGGGTTAGTTTTATGTTTTCAATGATTGACAGGTCTGGACTGCGGGAGGCCAGTTTATCAGCGGACTCTTCTACTAGAGAACCATGCTGTTGGAATACGTGCAGAATGTGGTTGGACGTTGTTCTGCTGAAATAAACAAGACCTTCCCTGAAAGAGACGTTGTCTGGATGGCAGCATATGTTGCTCCAAAACCTGAATATATCATTCAGCATTAATGCTTCCTTCCAGATGTTCAAGCTACCCATTACATGCGCACTTAAAAAAATTTCCCCTCGGGGATTAATAAAGTATATACCTACCTACCTACCTACCTAATGCATCCCTGTACCATCACAAATGCTGGCTTTAGAACTGAGCTGATAACAAGCTGGATGGTCCCTCTCCTCTTTAACCTGGAGGATGCAGCGTCCATGATTTCCAAACAGAATCTCAGATTGTGATCCATCAGACCTCAGGACAGTTGTCCACTTCACCTCAGTCCATCTTCAATGATCTCGGTCCAGAGAAGGCGGCGGTGTTTCTGGATCATGTTTCTATCTGGTTTCTTCTTTGGAGAGTTTTAACCTGCATTTGTGGACGCAGCGATGAACTGTGTTCACAGACGATGGTTTTCACAAGTGTTCCTGAGCCCATGCAGTGATTTCCACTCCAGAATAGTGTGTTTTTAATGCAGTGCTGCCTGAGGGCCCGAAGATCACCACCATCCAATATTGGTTTCCAGCCTTGTCCCTTGTGTTCAGAGATTTCTCCAGATTCTCTGAATCTTTTAATGATATTATGAACCGTAGACGATGAAATCCACTAATTCTTTGTAGTTTTACGTTGAGGAACATTATTCTTAGATTATTGAACTATTTTCCCAAACAGTCTTTCAGAGTGGTGAACCTCTCCCCATCTTCACTGCTGAGAGGAAATCATCTTTTTATACCAAATCATGTTACTGATATGTTGCCATGGTAACCTGATTAGTTGTGAAATGTTCCAACAGGTGTTCTTTTGTTGATCCTAAAATAGTAAAATAATTTTCATATTTTTTGAACAGTGTTGTTGGCATGAAATTTAAAATGAGCATATATTTTTCATAAAACAATAAAATGTCTCAGTTTCAACATTTGATATGTTGTCTTTGGTCTATTTCTAATTAAATATTGGTAAAATATTATGATTTGCAAATCATGACTTTCCTTTTTTTTATTTACATTTTACACAGCTTCCCATTTTTTTGGAAGCAGAGTTTTAGTTCTTGGTCCACCAAGATCTAAGGGTGTTAAAGGGAGAGGACACCCTGAATGATATTTTTCATTATATGAATATATGAATGAATAATTAAGAGACCAAGTGCAACCCCTGTGAACCTTTAACACCTGACTGATGAGTAAGAGGTTTGCTCATGTAATCCTGCAGGGCTGCTCCTCTGGGGTCAAAAGTTTCTCTTTCAGTGCTTTCATCTGTTGTTCATGTTTTCTCTGCAGATCTTCCATCTCTTCTCTGTTACTGTCTTCATCTCCGGCCAGAACTTTCTGTTTCAGCTCATTCATTTCTTTTTCATGGTTTGTCTGCAGTGCATCTATTTGTTCTTTCTCATTTCTTGTATTTTCTTTCAGAAGCTTTTCTTTCAACTCGTCCAGTTGTTCCTCATGTCGTTTCTGTAATTGATCCAACTTTTCCTTCTGATTTTGTTGCTGTTGAGCCAGAAGTTTCAGTTTCAACTCATTTATTTCTTGGTCATGTATGATGGAGTGCTTGTTCCTTTCCACTCTCTGGTCTTCTTTGTTTTGTGTCAGCAGTTTCTTCTCCAAGTCTTTCATTTCTTCTTTGTGTTTTTTTTTCAAACGATCAATCTCTTCCTTTTCTTCTCTTTTGTTTTCTGTAGAAAGATGTTTTTTCCGGATATTCACCTCTTTTTTGTGTGTTTCCTTCATTGTTTTAAATCTTTTCTTGTTGTCTTTCTTTTGAGTCAGAAGTAGCAGTATCAAGTCAGCCATTTCTCCTTTGTGTTTGCCCTGCAGTTCATCCATTTCCTGCTTCAGGCTCTTTTCTTTGTGTGCTGACAGATCGATTAATCTTCCATATTCATCCTGCTTGTCGTGTATTTCTTTCTCATGTTGGTGCTTCAGATCCCTCACTTCCTTCATGTGTTCATCTATCAGAGCTGCAAAGTCTTCCTCCTTTTTCTCTCTGAATTCATTGAATTCTTCAGCTTGTTTTCTGGCCTGCTCTTCAAACTGCTTCTGCATTTTCTCCATTTCCTTCTTGTGGCTCTCCACTAACTCTTTCTGCTTCTCTTCCTGTTCTTTTCTGATTTGATCCTCTTTTTTTCTTTCACGTTCAAATTTGTCCTTTTCATGGACATATTTTTCCTGGAGCTTCCTGATTGTCTCTTGTTTCTGTTCATCATGTTCTTTTTGGTTTTTACAGAGTTCCCGGCGTTCCTGATCCCAGGTTTCTTGTTTTTTCCTCATCTCCTCTTGATACTGCTCCATCGCTCTGTCAGTTGTTTCCTTTGATTCTGATCTCATTCTTTCCTTCAGAAGTACAATTTGTTTTTCCCAATCTTGTTTTTGAATTTTTTCCTGCTGTCTCTTCCTCCTGTCTTCCTCTTCTCCGATTTCTTGTTCTTGCTTTCTCTTCTCACACATCTCATTGATGTTGTTCTTCAATTCTTTGAGTTCTCCCTCTTTTTGTTTTCTCTCCTTTTCAATTTTTGCTTCCTGTTCTTTCATTCTTTCTTTCATCTCTTTCATTTCTTCCTCATGTGTTCTCTCCAGCTCTTCCCTCTCTCTCTGCATCTCTTCTTCTTTCTCCTTCAGGATTCTCTCCACTTCTTTCTTTATCGCTGCCTCAGCTTCTTGCAGCATCTCATTGGTGTAGCAGCAGCCTCCATTTTCCTTCACCATGCTGTCAATCCTTGTTATCAGCTCACTGACTTGTGTGTGGTTTCCTTTATCGTAGTTATTGAACAGGTGGTATCTTCCTCCACAGTCAGCGATCAGTTTCTTGCAAGATTCATGACATTTTTGTTGAACATAATCATCAATGGAAAGTCCATTATATTTCAGTGTATCTCCTCTCGTGAAAAGAATGATGGTGAACGTCTCTGAGTTTTTCCCAAAGACTTCATTGATGAGTTTCAGTGTCTCCTTCTCCTCTGGAGTGAATCTGCCAATCTGTAAGACCAACAGGAAGACATGTGGTCCTGGAGCCAGAAGACTGATGCATTTCATCATCTCATCATTCACCTCTTCAGAGGACAAAGTTGAGTCAAACAGACCAGGAGTGTCGACCACAACAACCTGACGACCGTCCACTTCACTCTGGGCTTTCTGACAACGTTTGGTAACTGATGTTTGACATTCGTCAGCTTTAAACTCTTTCCTTCCTAGAATGGTGTTTCCTGAGGAGCTCTTTCCACTGCCAGTCTTCCCTATCAGCACGATCCTGAGAGGCTCTGAGCTCTGCTTCTCTTCAGCACCTACGAAGCAAAAAGACCCAGAATAAAGAACAGACTGAGGTATAGTAGTGGTGATTAAAAAGTTCAGACAGTTCCTGTTGCGGACAAACGGAGTGTCGCACAGTGATGAACACAGTACAGGGAGGAAGCAACGAGCTTCATGAGGAAGTATTCAGAGTGTCTTCTCTTGATCGACATCATCACTGAGTTCCTCACGTTAACGTGACCGCTGGTACGTGAACATTAGTGATGTCACCGTGGAAACCTGAAACTGGAGCAAAGAAACAGATTTTGGAGGTCAAACTCTGGAAATCATCATCTGTCCTGAGACCGAAGAAGAAGGAGCGTCATGTCAGGAGACACCAGGTGGGTTTTTTCTTTGACGCTGGTGGAAGTTGTGTCACCGTGAATTCGTCCCCAGAGTCAGACTGTCAACACCGAGTTCCACTGGGAACCTTCTGAGGCGCCATGGCAACGCCATTCTCCAACATAACACGCCCACTCACAGTGTGTTGAAAACGGGTGAGTTTCTCACTCTTGGCAACACAATTGTAGCTCTCCACCCCCCAACTCACATGATTGTGTAGTGGAAATCACTGCATGGGCTCAGGAACACTTTGTTGTAAGCGGGTGTGTTGAAGATTTTATTTTCCCCAAAAAGTTTGACCCAAAATCGGATGTTCCTCTGCTCCAGTTTCAGGTTACCATGGTGACATCACTAAATGTTTCACGTACCAGCGGTCATGTTAACCTGTTGAACTCAGTGTTGATGTTGAACTCTCAATACTTCCTGAGGAGGTTGTTTCTTCCTTCTGCTCCATGTGCATCACCGAAACTCTCTCTGAGCTTATTGATCGCACCTTGTAATGTTGAGAACTTCAACAAAGCATAATTATTATTTGTATATGAAAATAAAAATGAATTGTACTTACAGATGACTGTGTTTTTTGGCTTTAGGTTTGTAAGTTCAGCCTGTAGTTTGACGATGTGTTTCTCTAGTTGTATGATCTTTTTTCTTTGGGCATGAACAAATGCTTCAGTTGTGTAGCTGCACAGTTTGTTTTCACAGGGTCTCTGTATAATTTCTTCTAGACTATTAAACATTGTGAAGACTTCTTTGGCATCCTTAAGGTTGACAACAATATATCTCTCTCCACAGCTCTGACAGAGATCCTGGATGTCTTTGTCTTTTGTTATGAAGTTAAGAACAGCTGGATGTTTAGGATCTGACTCCACGGTGAACAGAATCAGGGTGAAGTCGTTGACTCGAGAGCTGAATGTGTTCTGGAGGGTCTCCAGCTCTCCCTTGTCTTCATCAGTGAGGGGACCCACAGGTAGGACCAGGATGAAGACGTGGACGCCCTCAGGACCACAGAGGGAGACACAGCTGAGTGATTCCTCCATCACCTCCTCCGGAGGTTTTCCATACAAGGCGGGCAGCTCCACCAGGGAAACCCGACGTCCACACACCTCTCCCTGATGTTGAACACACTCCGATGAGTCGGAGACTGAACGAAGCTCCGTCTCTCCTAAAATGGCCTCGATGGCTGAAGTCTTCCCCGCTCCTCTCCTCCCACAAACAACCAGGTTCAACGAGGGTTTCATGACTTCAGTGAAGGTGAGGAAGGTTCCTCTGTTCTCATCGGCTGTTTCTTCAATCTTCTTCATCAGTGATTCGTAGTTATCTTCAAACATGTTGTAGTATCTTCCTCCACAGTCTTTAAGGAGTTCATTCACAGAGGAAGTCATTTTCTTCTTGTTTGTCACGATGACCATCGAGTGCTTTAAGGCATCTCCACCAAACAAACTCAGGATGAACTTCAGTCTGTGTTGGTCTTCTTCCTTAAAGTCAGAAGGTTCCACCAGCAGCAGCAGAACATTTGGTCCTGGAGGACAGAGACTCAAACATCTCTTCATTTCTCTCCTCATGATCTTCTCAGACAGACTGAACACATCTGCTGTTTTCACCACTATTGTTGGTTTTCCTCTCCTCTCTCCACAGGAGGCCACGGTGTGACTGGATGTCAAAGGTTGTTGGTGATAAAAACTTTGGTGTCCGATGATGAAGTTTCCAAGTTTTGTCTTTAGTTTTTCACTTTTCCCGAACAGTACGATCCTCAGTGAAGACGCTGGAATACAAAAGAGAAATGATACCAGATGAAATGAGATGTGTTCATGAAAACGCCACCAAAGACGAGGTTTGGTACATAAAGTTCAGAGACTGCTCCTGTTGCGTATGAACGGTGAACAGCACCATGACGTCCACGGAGCCGGGCTACACGAGAACCTTAGTGAGTTAAACCTAAGGACAGAGACTCAAACATCTCTTCATTTCAGCTCTGACTTCTGTTATTGACAAATTGAAGATGTCTGGAGTTTTCACTACTTTGAATGGCTTTCCTCTCCATTCTCCACAGGCTTCCTCACTTTGCTTGTTTGAATTGAATGTAAGAAATGAAAGTGTTTTTCTCTCGAACATTAATTTGAAAAGTATCTTCTTTTTTTCTTCACTTTTTCCGAACATTATAATTCGGAGTTCATGAGCTATAAAAGAACAAAAATAAAACAAAACAAAAACTGGATTAAAAACTGTAATGAGAACATTTTGATCACTTTTGATCAATTTATCACATGTACTGTAATCTGTGTGTAATTTAACAGAGACATGGACAGTATCCAAATTCATGCCTCCTTCAATTTGAATACATGAATCTTCTCAACGTTACATAATTAGCATGTGTGTACGTTTGTCAGTTTGATATAATAGAGGCTTGGAGACACCAAATCGTTCAAGGATTTTCATGTATTTTTCTTTTGAGTCTGGAGCGTTAATGCAGTTTTTCTATGACATATTTGGGGGCTTGTCCGGGATTTCTAACCCCGTCTCTGTTTCATTAGAAGAAAACAATTTATTAATGATTGACAGGCTTTTTTGAGAAAGTCAGAGGATTTTTCACTTTTGGGGAAGTGAAGGGTAATAAGTAATACTTGTTTGTTGTTAATGTTGATTATGATTGGGATAATTAGAAAAGCGGAAAGTTGCAAATTTTCTCTGTCTTTATTATATGAAGTGCCCTGAGATGAGTTATGTTGTTGATTTGGAACTGTATCAATAGAATTGAATGGAAAAGAAAAGAAGTTGACCCTGTCCCCATATCCCAACACGGATCATTTATACTTTTCTTCTGGTTCTTTTTCTTCTTCTACTATTTAATGGGTGATGATAGCCAGCCTCAACTTCCTGTAATTGGTCTGAAAGTCCAAAGCATCAAAAAAGATGTTTTCACACCACAAACGAACCGGAATATGGGTTAGTTTGATCCGGACCGAGACCACCTCTTTTGGTCAGAACTTGTCTGGTCCATACCATCGTCCGAGGCTTCTGTCACACTGATGGTTTTGATTCGGATCAAACGAGGTCGGTGTGAAAACAACTATGAAACATGTTTTGCTTTTTCACACATTTTGTGTCACCTACTTCCACATGTTATTTCACGGTTCTGATGTTTTTAGTTTACACTGTGGGAAATAGTAATAATAAAGAAAACAGTAAAAATAAAATAAACCCATGAATGAGCTAGTGTGTGAAAATCTTTCCAGGTACTGTGCTCCATATCTTAGTGCTGTATTATACTCATATAGGGTGCATGTGAACAATAATGATGTGTTTTACTTACAGTGGTGGGATGGGGTAAAGATCCTGGAAGCTTTGGTCTCTGTAAAAGACACAATGATGTCAGGTTTATCAATCTGATCCTTCTGTCATTGGTGGTAATTATGACATTCTTTTTAACGGAGTTACTGTTCTCCACTTACCGACAACTTTTGTAGGATTTGAGTCAGAAGTGACTCGTTCTTTTGGTGTCGGGATTTCTTGATCAGTAGCCCAACTTGGCGCTGCATCCTCAAACACATCACAGCTCACATGTCCATTGTTTTCTTTTGCAATTTGACCCAGACGTGTTAACAGCTCTGGAAGTTCAAGGTTCTTCCACTCCAGATGTCTGTATCTACATTTTCTGATCATGTCTTTTAAGGGCTGGACCATCACATCTTCTTCAATGAAACTCAAGCCCTCGTCTCTCGGTGTGGATATCAGTACGAGCGAGTGATAGAACGATCGATCACTGAGACGTGTCAGGATTCTGTCGAGCCTCACTTTTATCTCCTCTGTGAAGTCTTCAGGCTGCAGAACCAGCAGGAACACGTGAGGACCGGGATCACAGAGTTTCACACAGACTTTTACATGTTCTGTCAGTTTGTCTTCAGAGATGTTTGAATGCAGCAGATCTGGGGCGTTGATGAGGACTATTTTCTTCTCCTTTAACGGACCGCTGACTCTCAGAAAGTGTTTTGGTTCTTCCTCAGTGTTGGACACAGTCGCTCCCAGTATGAAGTTCATCACCTCTCCCCTCTCAGACCAGCTGTTCCCCAGCAGAACGATCCTCAGCTCAGACACTGGAAAGAAAACACTGAATTAGAAAAACCAACATCCTGATGATTTTGTCCACTTTCGTACACTAAAGTTTGGTGGACTTCAGTTAATGTGTTGTTATCATTCTTAAAACTTTCAAAACCACCAGTGAACTTGCAAAATTGTAAAAAATGTGTATTCACCTTCAGACACTGTATTTCTAGATGTTAATATAAAGAGGAATTCCTCTTACTCAGTTCACCAACTTACTGTTAGGTGGCAGAATTTCATAACTGCTGCTGCGCTTCATTGGTTGAAGAAAACCTGTTGCTGTCAAAGACACATGTCATTGATTCATACATATGCCATATTTAATCATCCATTAGATGCACACAGAGTAGTGAGGCAATAGTTCATTCAACTATGTAAACAGTCACACTTAAATAAGACTTAAAAAGAAACATGATGCTTGAAAATACATCAGTCAGTTAACTGATTCATTGTGTCCAGAAGAGTCGCTCACACACGGTGGATTGTCTGTAACTCTTTAAACTAGACTCAATCACATTTAAATCAGAGTGATCGAGGAGCTTTGTCTTCACTTCTGCATGAGGTCAATCATTGTTGATTCTAACCTTTGTGGATTGGGAGAGACTGGAGACATTTGAATTATCTGTGGGAAAATTATCAATCTGTCCTGGGTGATCAGATCACTGGTAGTCAGCTTTCAGTCGTCACTGTGAGTGTTGTTGTTGTTGTTGTTTTTCTACTTCCTGGTGCTGCAGGTGAGCAGCAGACGGGTGGGTGGAGATAGAGGCGGCGAAGAGTTGAGATCTGAGTGTACTGAATGTACAGTGCATCCGGAAAGTATTCACAGCGCTTCACTTTTTCCACATTTTGTTATATTACAGATTTATTCCAAAATGGATTAAATTCATTTTTTCCCCTCAAAATTCTACACACAATACCCCATAATGACAATGTGAAATAATCTTTTTTGAAATTTTTGCAAATCTATGAAAAATCAAAAATGAAAAAAATCACATGTACATAAGTATTCACAGCCTTTGCCATTACACTCAAAATTGAGCTCAGGTGCATCCTGTTTCCACTGATCATCCTTGAGATGTTTCTACAACTTGATTGGAGTCCACCTGGTAAATTCAGTTGATTGGACATGATTTGGAAAGACACACACCGTCTATATAAGGTCCCACAGTTCAGTGCATGTCAGAGCACAAACCAAGACATGAAGTCCAAAGAATTGTCTGTAGACCTCCGAGACAGGATTGTATGGAGGCTCAGATCTGGGGAAGGGTACAGAAACATTTCTGCAGCATTGAAGGTCCCAATGAGCACAGTGGCCTCCATCATCTGTAAATGGAAGAAGTTTGAAACCACCAGGACTCTTCCTAGAGTCGGCCGCCCGGCCAAACTGAGCGATCGGAGGAGAAGAGCCTTAGTCAGGGAGGTGACCAAGAACCCGATGGTCACTCTGACAGAGCTCCAATGTTGCTCTGTGAAGAGAGGAGAACCTTCCAGAAGGACAACCATCTCTGAAGCACTCCACCAAGCAGGCCTGTATGGTAGAGTGGCCAGACAGAAGCCACTCCTCAGTGAAAGGCTCATGACAGCCCATCTGGAGTTTACCAAAAGGCACCTGAAGGACTGTCAGACCATGAGAAACTAAATTCTCTGGTCTGATGAAACAAAGATTGAACTCTTTGGCCTGAATGCCAAACGTCATGTCTGGAGGAAACCAGGCACCGCTCATCACCTGGCCAATACCATCTCTACAGTGAAGCATGGTGGTGGCAGCATCATGCTGTGGGGATGTTTTTCAGCAGCAGGAACTGGGAGACTAGTCAGGATGGAGGGAAAGATGAATGCAGCAATGTACAGAGACCTCCTTGATGAAAACCTTCTCCAGAGCACTCTGGACCTCAGACTGGGGCAAAGGTTCATCTTCCAACAGGACAACGACCCGAAGCACACAGCCAAGATAACAAAGGAGTGTCTTCAGGACAACTCTGTGAATGTCTTTGAGGCCCAGGCAGAGCCCAGACTTGAACCCGATTGAACATCTCTGGAGAGATCTGAAAATGTCTGAGCACCGACGCTCCCCATCCAACCTGATGGAGCTTGAGAGGTCCTGCAAAGAAGAACGGGAGAAACTGCCCAAGAATAGGAGCCAAGCTTATAGCATCATACTCAAAAAGACTTGAGGCTGTAATTTCTGCCAAAGGTGATTCAACAAAGTATTGAGCAAAGGCTGTGAATACTTATGTACGTGTTATATTTTCGTTCTTTATTTTTAATAGATTTGCAAAAATTTTAAACAAACTATTTTCACTTTGTCATTATGGGATATTGCGTGTAGAATTTTGAGGAAAAAAATGAATTTAATCCATTTTAGAATAAGGCTGTAACATAACAAAATGTGTAAAAAGTGAAGCGCTGTGAATACTTTCCGGATGCACTGTAGGTGGTGTCGAGTTGCAGCTAAGTCACTTGAGGGCTTTTTTTATTCTAAAAAATCTTTTAAATATGTAAGTTTGAGGAACTTGAATTTAGAATTTTTGAAGTATATTTGCATCGATTCTCAAAATGAAAGGACTCAAGGATCGCAGCCAAAGAACACGTTCAGGACATCCCTAACTTTAACAATACAAGTATTCTCCTGACACCTCTGTTGCTCACTTGGACCATGTTTTGCATTCCTCAGCATCTCGATAAGAGTCAGCCTCTTCAGGAGATCCTGACTCACCTGTCTGCTCAGCTCACCTGCATCCAACCTGGACGAGGCTCCCTCTGCTAACTCCAATAAAACTCCAAAAATTACTGTGCTGGCAAAACTCATTTATTTCCCTTTTAAGATGTGGATTCAGGCCACGTGGCTGATTTGATGGGTGTTGTGAATTATGAAATATTACAGAAGAGGGTGTGGAGGTTTACGGACTCGGTCCTGACCGCATCACTGTTGTGCCAATAATCACGTTAAAACACCCTCGAGTATAATATTATGATTATACAACGAGTTACCAACTAAATGAAATATGCAATCATAATGTTTTCATATTGTGGAGCCATTCGCTCTCAAAATAGAAACCTTTTTGTTAGTGTGACCGCCGTTTCCAAGGCAACACATGGAGGTATGGCTAACAACTGGAAAACAATCAGTCACGTCAGTAGACTGTTTAAGTGCGTGACTATCCGTGGTGTTACGGTACGGGTGCTCGGAGCGACCAAAAAGGACCAAAAGAGACCGGACTTCACCAAATGGGTCGTTTAATAGAACTATAACAAATAGAAACTACATTATATTACATATTATATGAAACTTTATTCTAATTCTATATTCCCATTGAGGAGGAGTGATATTTCTAGTGATGAGCAGGATGTGATGTCATGAGGATTTGTTCCAGATGTTCAGACCAATCAGATCTCTGGGGCGGAGCTACTGGTTGTTTAATTCTTCACGAACCGACACAATAATCTTAAGATGCTTTTATTTTGAAATCTTGTTTTGACGCCGCGGTCTGTGTCCGCTTCCTGTTTTTTTGTTTTTCTGTCACAGTCGTCTCCGGTGCAGTCATGTCATGATAAACTAAAGTGAACGATACTGGACTGAGTTCAGTCAGTAAAGTGTCAATCAAACAGGTGTCTATCAAATCCCACCAGCTTTCAGGGGTCAAATCCATTGTTACATTGTGAAGTTCCTGTCTCAAACATTTGGTGTGTTAACAAATTCATTATCTCTGACTTGATTTAAAACATGCTGTCATTCACTTTTTTTTAAATCACAGTGAGAAGCGGTCTCTGAGGACTTCTGCTTTGCTGCCTTGTTGTTAACATCCTCCTCTGCAGAAATACAGAACAAAACTGAACTCGTGGTACGCTGCCATTTGTTTTCTTTTTTTTCAGTAGCAAATAATGCAAAATGATCATCTGCAGTAAAGTTTTATCCACACTGATAAAGTCTGACTGGACTCACCTGCTCTTGCTCTCGCCATCCCATAATGCTCTGCTAAAAACATGGTGGACTAACTGAGCTGCAGGAGAAAATAGAAAGACTTGAGTTCTCTTCAACCAGTTAATCAGCAACACGGTCTCTGGACGTGCAGGTGATATTTACCTGTCAGCGTTTCAGCAGCGTGTCCTCTGATCGTGACGAGTTCTCAGAAACACGTGACCTTCTTCACCAGACAAGAACAAACATGTCAGGATGCAGCGAGAGTGAACTTCAGCTGGTTGTTGGCAAATCAAGTCAAAGCTGTTCTTTAACATCTAAAACATGTCCTCAAGTACAGCAGGACAAGAAGACGTCTTTCTGTATCGAAATCTATTTTAAAGGGTTAAAATTCAACAACAGCTCAAGTTTAAGGATGAAGGAGGAGCCAAGTGAAACCACCGACGTGTGATGGGTGTCGACATACTTTGTCTTCCTGCTCAGTCACCGAACTTCTTTCACTAAAAATAATCCGATCGGAAACTCACCTGATGATCAAATGATCAGCTGTTCGTTCTTCTGATCGATCAGCTGTCAGTTCTTCTGATCGATCAGCTGTCAGTTCTTCTGATCGATCAGCCGTCAGTTCTTCTGATCGATCAGCTGTCAGTTCTTCTGATCGATCAGCTGTTCGTTCTTCTGATCGATCAGCTGTCAGTTCTTCTGATCGATCAGCTGTTCGTTCTTCTGATCGATCAGCCGTCAGTTCTTCTGATCGATCAGCTGTCAGTTCTTCTGATCGATCAGCTGTCAGTTCTTCTGATCGATCAGCCGTCTTTATTTCTCAGTTGGTTTGAAGGACTCGACAGATTAAAATGTTGCTGCACCATCAGTCCGGGACGAACGAATGAAAGTGAAAGTGTTGTTTTAATAACCCGTGACAGTTAAAAAAAAAAAAAAAAACATTTGAAGGACACGTGACGGTAATTAATGTGTGTATTAGAAAAAAAAACAGGAACATACATATTTTTATTATCTTTTTTTAGATCTCAGATGATTGATTTCTCTCACCTCGTTTTTATTTCTAAAGATTTCTCATCAGTTTAGTAGCTTCAATGTAAACAGAAATAAAACAGTCAGCACCTATAGATTTCTGTATCAAACATAAATAACAATAATAATAATAATAACACATTTTATCTTTATAGCACTTTTCAGGACACTCAAAGACCCTTTAAAGGTTAAAATAATCAAAATGACACAATAAAAGTATAAATCACAATCAGGTTTTAATCAGCTGATAACAGTAAAAACAATAAGAATGAAACATGAAAAGCAGATTTAAAAAGGGTTTTCAGTTGTGATCAGTTTCGTCTCAGAAAAGCATTAAAAGCTGACCCGTCATATTCTTTATCAAATTGTTTTAAAGAGCCAAATACTAAACAGAGAATCTGACCAATGAAGCATCGCAGGAATTGAATTGATCACTCTAATGAATAAATGAAATAACTGACTTGTGATTAAATAAAGTTAGTGAGGCTGGAAGCAGTTTTATTGCTGAATGAGTTGAACCTTAAACCTTCAGATAAAAAAGTAATAACGACCAAGTGTTTGGAAAAATGAAGAATATCCAGGAGATGGAGGATTATGGGATTAAAACGTTATTCAGCCGGTCGGCTTCGATCTTCACCTGTGAAATAAAAACAGCAAAAGTTCATCATATTAATACTGGAGTTTAATTTGTGTTCCAACAACAACGACGGAAAGACTTCCTGGATATGTTGAAGCTGCTCCGTCAAACAGGCCTCAGGTCGGCCAGGGAAACCAAATCGGACTATTTCACCTTATTTTCAAAGCAGGTCAATTTCTTCCCCAAACGCTGCCATGTCGAGTGACTTCAAACGTCACTTCAGAGCTCGAAAAAAAAATAAAGTATTCATATCGAACCAAATCACAGCAGCTGGGAGGAAAATATACTCCTTTTTAACAGGAAGAAAAACCTCCAACAGAAGCAGGCTCAGAGGTCGTGATGTTACGAGGTGTGCCGACGCTTCGAAGCGTGTGTCGAGTAACGGAGGGGGCGTGTCCTCGAAGCGCGTGTCGAGGCTTGCTTCATTTAGGGGAGGAGCCAAAAATGATGACGTCCGAAGCCTCGCTGCCCGGCTGTACCACGTGACTGCTTCGGGAAGTGGTTCAGATTTTGCCGGGAGGTTTGACAGCAATATAAACCCCTCAGGCTCCATTCAAAATGTGGGTTGTTGGTGGAGAGTTGAGGTCAGTTGAGAGTTTGGAGAGTTTGGAGAGTTTAGAGAGAGAGAGATAGTTTGGAGGTTTAGGAGAGTGAGGAGAGAAGGAGGTGATAAGATGGAGCCAGCTAGGAAGAGGAGGATTTCCCCTGTGTGGGAACACTTTGATTTGATAACTCCTAATAAGCTAAATCTAACTCTATTTCAGACACATTAGGTTTGCTTATCAAGAACTGTATTTTTCACAGTTTCTTATTTTATTCAAAGGTGAGGTGTTTATTGTGCTCCAAGGAGTTGGGGTACAATAACAACACCTCATCCATGCTGAGGCGTTACCGTGCCTTGCATGAGAATAAGGAGGAAACTGGAGCTTCACCCAGCCAAGGTAAGTCATTACAATATTACAAATGCACCATCACAATTTTTCCCTGTTCACTTTTGTTTATTGTGCAAATAAAGACAGGTAACAGACACTGTATTTATTCTCTTTTAACCAGCCACCAGAAAACCAGAGCTGGATGAAGCCCTCGTCTCCATGATAGTGAAGGACACACAGCCCTTCAGTATTGTGGATGATGTTGGATTCAGGGCATTTGTGTCCAAACTGGATCCTAATTATGTCCTCCCTACAAGGCAGGTATGTATGGGTGCATGCATGAAACAAATGAGTACTTTATTGTGTCTCACAGTTCAGCACTATATGTTTTTTCCTTGAGGCTCTGAAGGCCATGGTGGAGGCCAAGTATGAGTCAGCTAAGGAGAAGGAGAAGGCTAAAGTGGAAAAGGTGGCTGCTGTTAGCCTTACTTCTGACATGTGGACATCCACAAAACCAAAAACTGTTGAGAAACTGTTATTTCTGAATAAAAATGAATAAAATGTCCCCTGTCCTGTACATCATTGTCCAAGTTACACAAGCATATTCAGTCCCCTCTTCCTCGTTACACAAACACTTCCACTGTCCTCTGCCTGCTGAAGCCCATGCCATTTTCCTAAAGTGACAGAAAAACATGATTACACAACCTGCCATATCATATGATACGACCATTTTGGGAAAATTTACACACAGAATACATTCAAAAAATATTTTATTATGCACATATGTGATAATTTATGTACAGAAATTATTTGGTCATACATTTTTGTAATTCATAGTCATTCCCAACAGCCATAACAGACACAAGCATTCAATGCATCACGTGATGTGGTTCAGATACAGCTGCCTGTCATTATACACTTGGCCAGTAGGTGGTTTCGTGTTCACGTGAAGCTTCGAGAAATGAACCCTTTCTGGAACCAATTGGCTGAAGTGGTTCGATGCCTCATGAGGCTTCATCTCACCATCACTACCAGCAGGTGAACACTCTGAATGAAGCCACGCCCCCTCTGGTCCTTGTTGTGGTTCATCTCACATTATTTTACTCCGTCAATCAACCTTCAATCAACCTTCAATAAGCCATCAATCAACCTTTAATCAGCCTTTAATCAACCTTCAATCAACCTTCAATCAGCCATCAATCAACCTTTAATCAGCCTTTAATCAACCTTTAATCGGCCACCAATCAACCATCAATCAGCCATCAATCAACCTCCAATTAGCCATCAATCAACCATCAATCAGCCATCAATCAACCTTTAATCAGCCACCAATCAACCATCAATCAGCCATCAATCAACCATCAATCAACCTTCTCCCAGCCATCAATCAACCTTCACCCAGCCTCAGCAGTCTTCAATCAGCCTCACCTTGTCCAGGTGTGTTAACTCTTCCCGCCAGTGGGGGAGGTGTGCAGGTAACATGATTTGACTAACCTGTTTCCTCGTTTTATTCAGTTATTCAAATGCGAGTCTCTGAGCCGAGTTCAGCCGCACAGCTCGGTCTGAGAGACACGGAGCTCAGCAGGAGAAGGGAAGAACCCGCCATGACGGTAAGAGCACAGGTCTCCGCGGGCGTACCTAACTTCATTCAGAAATCGTCTAATTTTACACTTCCTTTTGATGGGTAAATGCACACTCGCGGTGAAAAAACCTATTTGAGATATTTTACAAATCAAGTGGGTTTAAAGTCAAATTCGGCCCAAATAACTGCCAACAAGAAGCATGTTATGTCGACGAAAACGTAATTTATTGTTGAAGGACACTGCTGCCGGTGGCCTCCTTCATCTGTCCATCAACGTTATCGCGCGAGAGCAACGTGAGACCAAACGAAAGTTTTACAAACACAAGTAGAGTTTTAAATGGCCTGATTTCCAGATGGAGTTTGGTGTCCGTCTGATAAAAGATTTCTTTGTGACCGCGTACAATCACTCAGTTCCTGCTTTGAACACTTCTGTTTAAAGAGAAGTATTGAATATTAAACTTTTTTTAATTCAATTAACCAAATAGAGTTTTCATATTTTAAAAATTAAGTGATGAAACTTGATATACGTCTTTTTGTTGTTGTTGTCTAACAGTCCATAACCAAAGAATAGTTTATTATCTGTAATGGAGACCAGAGAAAGCAGCAACACTCAAAACTTAACGTAGAAAAAGTATTTCAGTGAGTTAGGTATTTACTTTATTAATCCCCGAGGGGACATTTTTTCACTACAGCAGCCTACAGAAGCAATAATAGAATAATAGAACAATAGAAAAGCAATAAAATAGTTTTTCTACCAAATCACTGTCTATCATTGCAGTTTTGTTATTGTAGCAGTTCTGGTTTTCCAGAAATAAATTGTGTACATAATATAATGGTTGTGATATAATGTATGGTTCTCAACTGGTGGCTCGTGACCCACAATTGGGGTCACGGGACAGATTTTGAGTGAGACAGAGAAACATTCAGAAACTTATATATTTTCTAATGAAGTGCTTCATCCAAATAAACATGCTCCTCTTGTCCACATGTCCAAGTGTCCTTGAGCAAGAGACTGAACCCTAAATTGCTCCCGATGTCGTACCATCGGTGTGTTGTCAGTCGCTTTGAATAAAAGCGTCAGCTAAATGAAATGTAATGTTGTAATGTAAAAGTGCTTCTATTTTTTTCAGGATGTTAGTTTTCCAACAATGTTCAGCAACTTTTTGACACCAACGTCAAAACGTACCGTCAGATAATTCGTCCTCGTCGGGTTTGGTTTTGTCCCATGTTACTTTTTGTCATGTCATTGTTGTTGTTGTTTTACCAGCCTGGAGGAGCTCACCGGCTCCTGTCTGGTTAACGGAGGTGATTCCTGCTCGCTGTGTCGCGGCCTTGTTTTTGCATGTGATTTGCCTTTTGTAAATATAACGGACGATGCAAATGTGTGTTGACGTCCGCCGGACTGCTCGTGTGGTGCCGCGTTGTTCTGTGCGTGCAAACCAACGGTCACGTGATCCAGAACAGAGCTGCTGTGTTGGAGGTTCAGGGAGGAACTCGGTTCCCTGAATGCGTCCGGTGGGATGAAGGTTTTCAGCTGCCGGTGACCTCGGAGGGATTTTCCTGAAACTGAACAGAAACGTTCACGTATTGGATCCACGGTTGAATTATTATTTTTATGTTCACGTCGTAATGTTTCTGTTAATTGTTCGGCACCGTGACTGAAGAGCAGCGTCCACCTCCAACCTGAGCCGTGGAAACGGATGGCTGACCGGTTGGAGGAAGGAAACGACCTCTAGTTGGAGATCCCAGACGTGGTTCTGACTAGTTTTAAACTGGTTTAGGATTTAGTTCGGTAAGAACGAGTTCTTCAATACTTTTGAATTGTTTTTGAGCTGCTTTGGACGAGTTTAAACTGGTTGTGGACTTGGTTCAGTCTAGTTTTAAACTGGTTGTGGACTTGGTTCGGTTTAGTTTTAAACTGGTTGTGGACTTGGTTCGGTTTAGTTTTAAACTGGTTGTGGACTTGGTTCGGTCTAGTTTTAAACTGGGTTGTGGACTTGGTTCGGTCTAGTTTTAAACTGGTTGTGGACTTGGTTCGGTCTAGTTTTAAACTGGGTTGTGGACTTGGTTCGGTCTAGTTTTAAACTGGGTTGTGGACTTGGTTCGGTCTAGTTTTAAACTGGGTTGTGGACTTGGTTCGGTCTAGTTTTAAACTGGGTTGTGGACTTGGTTCGGTCTAGTTTTAAACTGGGTTGTGGACTTGGTTCGGTCTAGTTTTAAACTGGTTCGTGGGCTTGGTTCGGTCTCGTTTTAAACTGGTTCGTGGGCTTGGTTCTGGACTCGGGAAGGAAAAGTTTTAGAGTTAGATTTGAACTAGTTTTAAACTGGTTCTACTTTGTTTTGGACTGATTTTAAACTGGTTTCGAGCCACTTCCAGACAAACTGTGGACTCGCTCAGCACCAGAACTGATTGACAGAAGGACGGACTGAACGTCTTCGTGTGGTCAGATCCTGAATGTGCGACTCTGATCTCGAAGCGGTGAAATGTTCTGGTCCGTCTGCAGCCTCCAGATGTTCGGAGAGGATCCGTCTTGCGGTCTGGTGAACGTTTGAGGTTCCGGATGAAAACGACCGAAACATCTGGAAGAAGATTGAAGCGATTTGGTTTTCAGTTTGTTGATGGTGTGTTTCCGTCTGCAGAGTTTGGACGAGGGCGTCGTGGTCTGAAGACGGAGGCTGTTCAAGGAGCGTCTTCATCACTTCATCGTCCTCCGTCTGTTCGTCTTCGTCGTCCTCTTCGTCACTCCTCCGCCAGCCATGAATCCCTACGGCGACACCGACCTGAGCTCTCGTCCGTCTGATGATGTCACAGCTCCCGGCTCTTTAGACCCGCCTCCATATTCAGCCAGTGAGAACTCCCATAATGCATCTCTTCCGGTCGTCCAGACCGGCCACTCCTCCACGCTGAACCCCTACCCCGGCCCCGCCACCCCCCCACGCTCCTTCCAGGTCTCCGTCATCGTCCCGTCCCCCGTCCCGTCCCCCCTCCCGTCCCAGTGCTCTGAGGAGTCCTGCCCGGACCTGGAGTGCTCCATCTGCTTCAGCCAGTTCAACAACGTCTTCCGCTGCCCGAAGATGCTTCAGTGCAAACACACCTTCTGTCTGGAGTGTCTGGCGCGCATCAACGTGAAGTCTGCGGAGCCCGGCGCCATCCAGTGCCCGCTGTGCCGCGGCCTGACGCCGCTGCCGGCCCTCGGCCTGCCCAGACTCGCCACCGACTCGGACGTGCTGTCCTGCCTGCCGGCCGCCATGCAGAGAGTCTACAGCATCCGCTTCGTCCGCAACAAGGGGAAGCTGCAGGTCAAAAGGTCAGTGAGGAGTTGAACAGCAGCGCGGTGGACGTCGGGTCCATCCGGGTTTGATTGTCAGATCGGATCTTTAGGACGGACACCAGATACGGTGCGTCCAGACAGATCGGCGACCTATCTGCGTGGGTTGCCGTGGTAACGACATCGCCACATTTAATGTTGTTGTTTTTTTTTACTGTTCAAACTTTCATAAATCATCTGGATACGATCAGGAGGCAGATTTGTTGTCGGTCTGAATGAGGCCTGATTCTTTTTTCATCCACAACTTTCAGACGACTGAAACAAAATTTAAAATCTTGTGTTGTTTTTTTTTGATGGCGTTGGTTTACTAAATATTTTCTGTCATGTTTCCATCATCAGTCTTCAACAATATAAAATAACAAGTTGGTCAGTTTCTGTTTTTTTGTTTTCAACCCTACAAGACGGCTGGATGTGAACCAGGCGTCCGCAGGTCTTTATTCAGATCTTCCCGTGTAATGAAGTTCATGTTTCACCGCGCTGACGGGGAGATGGGAGCTTTTACAGCAGGCGAGAATAACTCCACATCTGTAGAACTGAACATCTGGTTTACTGCAGGCTGGAGGCGCCGATGTTCCTCAGAATATATTTATTATTTAGTGGCGTTGAGACATTTCTCCTCTCTGAACACTGAAATATTAAAACGTTTGGTGGGAGCTCGGTTGACCCTCCGCTCTCCTCCTTTTAGGACTCCTGAAGGTCAGCGGCCGTGGGGTCGAAGGTCGACGACGTCGGGACGCCGCTCCCTGGACGTGGGGCTCCCCAGCCCGCCGGCGGGGGGCCGCGGCGAGGGGGGCGGAGTGGCCGTTCTGTTCAGACTGACGGACCAGCCGGTGTGCCGAGCCTTCCTCCTGACGTCGGTGGGGATGATGATGGTGCTGCTGACGGGCATCATCGTCTTCCTCCTCACCACCAACAAACAGGAGATGAACTGACCGCCATGTGATGTCACTTCCTGTTGTCTTTTTGTGCGCGCGTGTGTGTGTGTGTGTGTGTGTATATATATATATATATATATATATATATGATGAGAGTCAACATCCAGATGTGCAACAAGAAGCTTTTTTTTTTTTAACTGGCGCACAACAAACCAAAGCATGATGGGAAGTCACACGTCGATCAGCTGGTGTCAGAAAACACTCGAGTGTTCGTGTTCGTCTGATATTTAAGTTACAAACTGAACCGAAGCGCCACATTTAAAAATAAAAAAAAAGCTACATCCTGACCATGAAGGGAAGACGTCGAGCTGCTTCACTGCTCAAACCGTCCGAGAACGTGCGTGAGGTCGAGGAAGCTGTCTGAGCTGAAGATCGTTTGGAGGTCGTAGGAACAAGATGAGAGCATGAATATCAGGTTGATTATATCAGCTCTTTGGTTTCCATAACTCAGTTACTCTGCACCTGGAAGCGGATCTCACTTTATGCCAGCAGGGGGCGCCGCCTCCCTGTTTCAACTTGTTCGGGCAGCTTTCAGCACTTTTAAAAGATGATGTTGTTTTGGTTCTTGGACTCTCTGGAATCTGACGGAGGTTTACTGAACTGGTCCTGGTGAACTGAGCCTTTAACGACGCGAAGCAGCTGCTCTGCGTTACCGTAGCGACAACGCGACGTCGGCTCGGGTGAAAACATCCAAACTCTTCCAGAAACTCTTTTGACCTGCAGATCGAAGCTGAAGTCAGAAACGTCCTGTGGAAATGGGTTTTTATAGAAGTCTGAGAGGAAACACATTTTCTTTCATGTTACTGTTTTTCAGATTTTTATGTTGTCGCCTGTTTTATTGTGTAAAAATAAATGAGATTTTTTTTTAAAAGATATTTATCAAACTATTTTAGAAACCTTATCATGTTTGTTAAACCTTAATAAATTCATTTTGCAATTTTATTTTTGTCCATTTATTTATTTATTTTTATTTTTGGAGTTGAACTGATTCAACTTCTGGATATTTGGAGAATAATTTTCTCTTTCTCTCATTTTGCTGTCTTTTAAAGCTGCATGATTATATTGGGTAAAAACATTCCCCATCATCCGATGATGAGAGATATCTGGAAACTCTCAGTTCCTCCGAAGTTTCAAATACAGTCAGAGAAACATCAAGAAAAGATGTTTTCTGGATTTCTGTTTTTAGACTATCGTCAGTGTTTGCAGCTCGTTGCTGCTGCTGGTTTTACTCCGAGTTAAAGGAACCACACGTCTTCAACAGGAGTAAAAACGATGCAGCCTTCGACCTCCACACTAAAACTTTTATGACTGTTTTTTCTGTCTAATTAAATGCTCCTGCATCAACCAACAGAAAAGGGTTAAAGTAATATTGAGTGGGGGAACGTCGCCCTCTGCAGGTGGAGAACAAACGGGCACATCTTAGTTTCTTTGTTGTTTGCGTGTCTCCAAAGATCACTTCCTGTTCATTAATCTTCACTTCAGATCAGGGAGACTTCAGTCTGATGCAGCTTTAAAAACATACAGGACTAGTGAAGGGATGAAATGTGCTGACTGTGCAGGAGGAGGAGCAGGAGGAGGAGGAGCAGTAGGAGGAAGCAGCAGGTGCATGTGAAGAGACTTTCCGATGATCCCCTGCTGATTGAAACCAGATGTTCTGTGGTTTCGGAGCTCCATCACTCAAATCAACACACGAAATAAAAGCTCTTAAATCTACAACGATGAAGCGTGTCGGTTTGAAGGTCTGCGAGTCACATGTTGCATGTTGTCGTTCCTCCGAGCAGAAAATCTTTTCTAAAGCTGCTTTTGTTCTTTGAGTGAACATGAAAGAGACACGACACGCAGATGTTCGTGTTCGGAGCCGTAATCGAGTACAAATGGAAAACAGGATTCAAGCGATGAAGGACTTTTATTTTGAAAAAACCTTCTTACTGTGGGCTGCATGTGGTCCAGCGGTAGGAGGAGGAGGAGGAGGAGGCTGCTGCGTCCATCTCAGCGTCTCCTGAAGGATTCACAGAAGCAACAGATCTCATTAAAAACAATCAGTTAAAGTGTTTTTATATCGAAAACAGTGGAAACAAAATGAACTTGTGAAAACCCTCCAAATCTGTGAGGAAACATCGTCACTCATTCAGAGTAATTTCTCTGGTGTTAAAAAAAACTCCTCTCAACTCTGTTTGTTCTCCTCCAGCTGTGAGAAGAAACCCATGTTTTAACATTTAAATTCTCCTGATTTAAATCAGGACTTTAAAAAAAATCAAATATACATGAATTGTTGTAGAAATGAACCGTCTCATGAGTTTGTTCCGTCCTCTCCGGTCTGATCCAATGATCCACAGACCACTTTTATTTTGTAATTAACATGATTAAAAAAGGTCACCAGCTGCTGTAAAGCCATTAAAACAGATGCACTTCCTGTTTTTATGACGTCTGAAATGAAAACAGATATTCTGATAAAACCAGTATGTTGATAAGTTACATTCTGATTACATCGTTAGTTTTGCAGCTTCAAACGCAGACGTGAATCTTCAACGAACACAGACTGTTTATAAAAGAGTTCGTAGCTTCAGGTCTGTAAAATGGTTCTGATCCAGAAGTGTCTTCAGCTGCAATACCAGCAAGTGCCACTAGAGGTCGGCTCCAAAAAGCCTCCAGCTCCATAGACTCCCATTCAACTTCTCTCATCAAATCCAAAGTGAATAAAATGTGTCCATCAGTTATCTCGGTGTTGTTAGCTAAAGTCACTCCTTCTTATTAGTTTTCTGGAGGTCCATCTGAAAATAATCCCTCATTCATTAGAAAAGAAGATTCAAGAAGACCTGGTTTTGGGGGCGTGTCTGTTTGATTGACAGGCCTGTGGTGCAGTCAGGTTACAGCTATCGATGGGCATAGTATCGTTCTCAAACCGACGGGTGGACGGAGAGCAAATGAGCAACGAACCTGTTGGGAGGCCGCTGGACGTTCTGGGTTCGAGCGCCTGCACGTTTCCACGACGGTCGCGGTACGAAGCCGAAGTCTCCGGGTCGGTAACGAGCCATCAGGTGCAACGGATCTGTGGTGAAGCTCGAGGACTCTGATCTGTGGAGGAGAGACGAGATGACGGGAGGTGACGGAGTTTCTTCACTACAGATTTCTCCAGTGAGCAGCTGCTCATAAAACAAGTTTAAATAGAACAGTAGTTGGACATCTGAACTGTAAATGTTGTTTCAGGACTGCTTTGTTGTTTGACTGTCAGGAGACCAGCTGGCAGCTGATCGGGTCCTGATGGGAGTCTGATCCGGATCGCTGTGTTCAGCCTGTCAGACAGGATTCAGGGCCGAGCCGCTCCGCTACCTGGAAGCTTCGGGGTCAGAGGTCGGCGGTGTCTCGCCGTCGGGACGCTTCAGGATCTCCCGCAGCCTCTGTCTCTTCCGCTCCACGCCGGCTGTTTTGCCTGAGTTCTACAGAGGGTCAGTGAACACAACACGTCGTCTCATTCACTGTTTATAAGAATTTATTGGCGTCGCAGCTGTTTTATCAGATTATAAAAAACTTCTCTGGGTCTGAAAAGCCTCTAAGTGTGATACCACTGAGGGCCACTAGGGGCCCGGCTCCAAATGGCCGTTTGATTGACAGGAACGGGGTGCGATAAGGTTTTCTGTAAAGGTGGGCGGGGCATAGTCAACCTGATCCCGCCCCCCCTCCCGGGTCGCTGCTCGGTGTTACGATGTCAAACGTTCCCACGTTCATTTCTGGGATGTAAAACCGTCACTAGAAGAATATGTGAGTTTGTTTTCACCTCCGCGATGAACCTGAGGAGGCCGGCCGCCGTCCTCATGTCTCCCTCCAGCCGCCTCCTCCTGTCCCGCTCCTCTTGTAGCTCCGCCTCCAGCTCACCGACCTCCGCCGTCTTGTGGCGGTGCTCCTCGGACACGGAGGCCAGGTGCTGTCTGAAACACAGCCGGCGTTCAGCTCAGAGGACGGCGGATCTACGGAGGGACATTTATTTCACGTTAATGTAAAGCGTGAGCAGAGACGACTCGTCCACCTGACGGCGTTCTGATTGGCCAGCGCGTGCTGCTTCCTGCCACGGCGGTTCTCCAGCTGCACCTCCAGCTCCTCGCTCCTCTTCGTCAGCCGCTCCTTCTCCTGAGGACGGACGAGAAAACGAGGACAAAGTAAAGGAGCTTTCTGCTGCTAAACTGTTCGCTGCATCCAATTAATGTAAAATCATGATGTTTTCATGAAGGGGGCGGAGCCTCACAGAGCAGAGAAACAGACAAATTAACACAACTGTCAGTGACAGAAAAGTTCACTGAGCTGAAACCAAGCGTGTGCAGAGGAAGTCAGTAGATAATAGTAGTTACTGGACGTAACCGCGGTTCTATGAGTGCTGGATCATGTTTACAGTAAGTTACAACAGGAGACTCAGCTGTCAGTCATTGGTCCATCAGCTGTCAGACGTCCTCCTACCTTCTCCCACCTGAGGACACACCGGGACATCCTGTCCATCCCCTTCTGCATGCGCTCCATCTGCAGGCCGCCTAGCGGCCGTCTGTCCAGCAGGGCCGTTGTCTCCTGCAGCAGAGGGTAGTTCCCCCCCGCCAGCCTCCTCATCTCCTCCAGCACCTCCCTGTGCTGAGCCCTCTCCTCCTCCACCCGCGCTGACACCTCCATCTCAATCTGAGCCAACACGTCAGGGTGATTGCCCTCCTCATTTTCCGCCTCCCTGGAGGAGAGGAGAGGAGAGGAGAGGAGAGGAGAGGAGAGGAGAGGAGAGGAGACATGAAGACGGAGCAGCAGGAGACGGAGACGCTGTCGGATGAACTGAGACTTTACTTCGCGACCTCCTCCGTCAGGAGGCGGATCGTCTCCTCGTGCTGCTCTTCCTGTCGCTGCATCTGATCGACGACACACTTCCTGTTGGACAGACACTGCGTCACCTCCACCCGCTGCTCCTCGAGCCTCACCGCTGAGAAGGAGAGGTTTACAGGTGTTTACAGATGTTTACAGATGTTTACAGGTGTTTACAGGTGTTGACAGATGTTTACAGGTGTTTACAGGTGTTTACAGGTGTTGACAGATGTTAACAGATGTTTACAGGTGTTTACGGGTGTTTACAGGTGTTAACATATGTTTAGAGATGTTAACAGTTGTTTACAGATGTTTACATCTGTTAACAGATGTTAACAGTTGTTTACAGGCGTTTACAGGTGTTTACAGATGTTTACATCTGTTAACAGATGTTAACAGTTGTTTACAGATGTTTACAGGTGTTTACGGATGGCTTGTTGCTCCTCACTGAGATAAACACTCTACAAAATCACGACTGTTTGCTGTCCTGGCTCCTAAATGGTAGAATGAGCTCCCCACCGACATCAGGACAGAAACTCTGAACATCTTCCACCACAAACTAAAAACACATCTCTTCAGACTTTACCTTAGGAGAACTTTAGTATCTTAACATGGAACTTACTGATAGAACTTTGTTGTTTGGCTTTCTGGAGGAAATTGTATTTTCCTGATTCTTGTTGTTCTGGTTTTGAACCCTCATTGTTGAAATGAACTTATTGTAAGTCGCTTTGGATAAAAGAGTCAGATAAATGAAACGTAATGTAATGTACAGATGTTTACAGGTGTTTACAGATGTTTACAGATGTTTACAGATGTTTACAGGTATTTACATATGTGTACATATGTTTACAGGTGTTTACATGTGTTAACAGGTGTTTACAGATGTTTACAGGAGTTTACAGGTGTTTACAGATGTTTACAGATATTTACATGTGTTTACAGGTGTTTGCAGGTGTTTACAGGTGTTTACAGGTATTTACAGATGTTTACAGGTGTTTACAGGTGTTTACATGTGTTTACATATGTTTACAGGTGTTTACAGATGTGTACAGGTGTTTACAGGTGTTTACAGATGTTTACAGGTGTTTACATGTGTTTACAGATGTTTACAGGTGTTTACATATGTTTACAGGTGTTTACATATGTTTACAGATGTTTACAGGTGTTATGTCATGTTTCTTGGCTCACGCGTGTTGTGAGCGTCTCACCCTTCCTCCTGTTCTGAGCTGCGAGAGCGTTGACCTGTTCCTGCAGCTTCTTCATCTCCAGATTGAACTGCAGCGTCAGCTCCTCGTTCTCCTCCCGCTCCTCCTTCCTTTGAGCCTCCAGCTGCTCCTCCAGCTCGGCCACGCCCCTTTCCACTGCAGCGTTGGCGAGCTGCAGGTACTCACAGATGTCCTTCCTGTCCACCTCCGTTTTACGGCACTGACACAGGAGGTCGTTGTTGTCCGTCTCCAGCTGGTCACATCGAAGCTGACACCTGCAGGATGTCACACACGGGTAAAACCATGACAACATGATCATTCAGACCGCTACCACGGCAACCAGCGGTGACGTCACCCGGCGGTTTGTGAACGTTATGAAGCCTCTAGTTCACAAACTGTCCGTCTTCATCTGATTGGAAACCTGACGATACTACGTCCCGCCCACTGATAGCTGTAACCTGACTGCACCACACGCCTGTCAATCAAACAGACACGCCCCCAAAAAGCCAACCTCTGGTGGCACTCGGTGGTATTGCAGCTTAAGACACTTCTGCTCCGAACACTTTTATATTCAGTCTGTGGTTAAAATGCATAAAAATCATAGATTCATGTAAGATGAAAATGTTTGAATCTCTGATGGTTTAATAAAACAACTTAAATTTGTACTTTTTGTCCATTTTGTGGGAAAGAAAATCATCAGTTTAAATTTTGTTGGTTATTTCCAGCTGAGTCGACACAAACAGACACGTCTGCTTGTAACTGATAAACACATTAAACACAGGAAGAAGCAGCAGGTGTAACTCTCACCTCTCCACCTCGGTTCTCAGATACTCAATCTGTTCCAGGTACAAAGACTTCTCTCTGTCGTTGCCGCTCTCCATTTCAATCTCACTCGTCTCTGATGACTTTTTCTTTTTCTGAATTTTCTTCTGCTGTTTGTCCATTTGTGTTTCTGTGTTTCTGGTTTTTTTCCACCGTCTGCGTCCTTCTTATTCCTGATTTTTTTTTTTTTTTTTTTTTTAAATAAAAAAATTACAATTGTTGCAGGAAAAACAAGTTTTGAAAATAACTGTTGTTGCCGTGGAAACGCTGCCCAGAATATTCCATTCTTCAGATTTTTAGTTTAAACCATTATTGTAGTCTTTTTTTTTTTTTTTTTAGCCTTGCCATTAATTAATTTGTATTTATCTTGGTCTTATCTATCTTATTTTCTGTCTATTTATTTTACATTTTAGTCAGAATGACTGCCTGCTGCATCCTTTCAATCCATTTTAGTTGTTTATTTAAGTATTAACTGAATTTATTTATTCATTCGTCAGTTTATTTTTACATTGGCTTGTTTTGTTATTTACTGGTCGGATCCTTAACTTAACCCATATCCATATTTTCTATTCATTCATTTAACATTTTAGTTGTTTTTTTAGTTACTTGTTAATATATTGTTATTTTCTGTTTTAGTAATCTATTTACCTTTGAACTGAATTTCTTTATTCATTTTATTGTGTATTTATTTAAACATTTCAGTTGGTTTCATCAGTCAGTCCTTTTACTCCGTTAAATTATTATATTTAACCTTTAAGCTGCTATTTCTAAATCACACATCTGTGTAATAGTTTCCTCAGTTTCTCTTTATTTTTTAATAGTCTATTTATTCAAAAGTTAATTGTCTTCACTTTATGAAATCTATATAATCTATCTAATAATAGTAACAAAAAACATTATCTACAATTTTCCAAACAACTTGGTTGAGTCATGATTTGAAATCAGGCCATTAAAATGGTACAAAAATAAAATGGTGTAAAATCCTCATCACAAAAATTTGTAAGAATAAACATGCTGTGAATAAAATTGTCAGCTAGAATTAATAAAAGTCTTTAAAAAGACGAGAGGTGAATTAAAAGATGATTGATAAATAACATCCGAAATGGTCCCAGTTGCTGTTGAAGTGTAAGAAACGACCAGCAGGTGTCAGTAAAGGCTCACAGAGGGGCGGTGAGAGCGATCATATTCTGCAGTCGGTCATCACTCCCTCTGCTGAACTCTCAGAAATAGGATCATCCGTCTTTAAAACTGATGAAATAAACAGAAACATGTCGGAGTTCAAAGATGTCTGAAAGAATGTGAACACTGAAGCCACATCTGCTGAAAATATTCACACATCAAGTCAACTTTCAAAATAAAACTGACTTTATGATCAATAACAAGTGTTCATTTCCAACCATCAAGGCTCCGCCCCCTCTCCTGTCACTATCAAAACAAACTGCTGCTGGCAGGAAGTGCCGGGGTTTGTGGGAAATGTGGTCTTATGATGGAACGAAGAACATGTTAAATACGTTTTCTCCACTTCCAGCTGGAAGAGACTGAACTTTGTTTTGATTTGAATGTGACTTAAAAAGCAGTTAAAGCTCTTATTTTGAAGGCAGATGTATTCTTTGTTTTCTATATTACAGTCTAAAGCTCTTATTTTGAAGGCAGATGTATTCTTTGTTTCTATATTAGTCACAGACAGTCTGTCCTGGAAAGATTCATTACTTTTAGACTCTTTTTATCACTTTGAGCCCCAAAACAGAAAGAAAAACACATTACAAGGAGAATATTTCAGGGGTGTGCAGCAGAAAAATGGTTCCGATGCAGAAGTGTCTTCAGCTGCAATACCAGCGAGTGCCACTAGAGGTCGGCTCCAAAAAGCCTCCGGCTCCATAGACTCCCATTCAACTTCTCTCATCAAATCCAAAGTGAATAAAATGTGTCCATCAGTTATCTCGGTGTTGTTAGCTAAAGTCACTCCTTCTTCTTAGTTTTCTGGAGGTCCATCTGAAAATAATCCCTCATTCATTAGAAAAGAAGATTCAAGAAGACCTGTTTTTGGGGGCGTGTCTGTTTGATTGACAGGCCTGCGGTGCAGTCAGGTTACAGCTATCGGTGGGCGGGACGTAGTATCGTCAGGTTTCCAATCAGATCGGTCAGATCCTCCACTGGCTCCTCCCCAACTCGTCCAAATATGGTCACTTCCTGCTCCAAACCGCTCTGCAATTTTAATGGCAAAAAAACTCACTTAAAACTCTGAATAATTACAGCCACATTTTTTAGAAAAGACGCTGCAAAAAACCAACAACCACAAAAAAAAAACTGCTTCTGCCAGAAAAGAGAGAATAATAATCATGTTAGTTTTCACGTAAGATCAAACCAGTCAAACTGCAGCTCCTCGTTCCCTGGAAAGTTCTCCCACCGATGCGGCGACGAGGGCTTGTTACATGACACAGTGCTGAGTCAGCTTAATGGCCGTAATTGTGGAATATCTCTGAGCTGCGCTCTAATTCTGAACGGTTGAGATAAAGGCAGCTCATTCAGGGGAATACTTCACCTCTTCATGATTTCAGCCGTGGAAAACGTTCACGTCAGTGAATTCCGCTCCACTTGCCAGCAGACAGAACCCGTCTTCTGAAAGAGTCGCTCGGTGAGTCATTAGTGACGCATGTTAACGAGCCGCGATAAGTGCCGGGCTGCTAATTGAGCGGAGGATGGGAGCGCAGGTTTCTGCTACTTTTCTTTTTTTTTTACTCTGGACCTGAAGAGAAGTCAGTCACTGCTGTGTTTAGTCCCAAAAAAAGTCACAACAGGTTTGTACGAAAGAGACCAGAAAAAAGCTACTTATTTTAAACACAAAAATTAGAATGTACAAATATAAAGTGTTGTTAGAGGTTAAATCTGCCCGGCAACAGTTCAGAAAGCAGCTCAGGTTTGTTCTTAAAGTCCTGAACACTTTGCTGAAATCCTTCTGGAGCTTTACTTAAAGCTCCATGATATTACTTTCGGCCACTTGGGGGCAGCATAACAAACTGTTACCATGTTGAATGGTGTATTTACATATTTAACGTGTTTTACCGCT